>NW_019174592.1:1158464-1326782 GCF_002260705.1 Seriola dumerili
CTTCCCCTTTTTTTCCCCCCCCCCCCCCCCGCCCTGTACCCCTTTCTCCCTTGTTGAGAACTATCTTGCATCTGGTCCCTTCTGTCTTCTCCTGTTTCTCCAGAGTGTTTCTGCTGATCCCTGACTTTCCCTCAAGTTCCCCAGGGTGTGTGTCTGTGTGTGCATGTAAAGCCAGGTGTCTGCTCTTTGGGCTGTGTCTGTCAATGGTGTCGGGGGTTGATGGGAGGGGCCTGAACGGGGACACTGGCATCCAGTAGGGAGTGTGTGATTATGAAGTGTATCTGTGTCGTGTGTGTGTGGTTGTGTGTGTGTGTGTGTGTGTGTGAGTAGGAGCTGCCGGGGCACTGTGACCAGGAGCATCTGGGAGAAATTCCCTACATTCTCAGGGATCTGCCTGGGATAAAAGCTCTACAGCACTGCCATGCACCTGGCTGAGAGAGGGAGACAGAGATATACAGGCATTGGCCCAAACCCTGACACACACACACACACACACACACACATAGAAGCACACACACATATAAACAGGCATCATCTCTGCACCAATTAACCTGAAATGTAAAACTACACCATCAAGGACAAAGGTCAAATAGAAAAACTGAACCTGTGGACCACCCCTTCTCTCCTTCCCTGACAGAATAAAACATATATTATCATACTCTTTCATCCTGTTTCTTACCTAATAAATGCCATTTTAAAAGTTATCTTGTATACTGAAAGAAAAATACAAATGGTTTTTTAAGACAGATGGGATTCTTACTAAAGAAAACATGTCCAATCCCGAATATTCAACCCTTCCTCTTTGCAGTATTTTCATATAACCTTCATCTTCATCTATTCTGTGGGAGTGCCAGTCAAGCTGGGTGTATGAAAGCGAGTGTAAGAGTGAGTGAAAGTGTGCTGGTGAAGCTGTTTGTGTGATCAGAGGCCCTTGACCGTCTGTCATCTGTCAGCACCAGCCATCAAGAGCACTGAGAAAACAACCACAGACACAGACAGGCTCGACGCGAGGAGGGAGGACTTGTTATAGGAGACAAAGCTCTGGTTAAACATCGTGCTTATATGGTGATATAATATATGGGCATATACAGTAGCCTACATGGACACAGCAAATCTGTACTTAAAAAGAAACAACTGATTTCCATACAATACATATCAAGTGAATATTTGAGTCTTAATTTAATTATTTGGTCCAGTTTTAATATTAGTGGTGGAAAGTATCTTGGTACGTTTCATTATTTCCAAATTATGATTAGCTCAACCTCGACCAGCTAAACCATTAAAATGCTGCTTGATTATTAATAGTAGTAATTATAATCATGTAATTTAATAATGCACTCTCCTCTGCATAATGAGTACTTTCACTTTTAGTACATTTTAGTACATTGTGTTAATATTACTTTCATTCATACAAGATATAAGTTAATGAGTGAATTTTAGAAGTGCTGGTATGTCAATTTTTTTTCTTTTTAAATCTTTAAAAAGGAGCTATTTGTAAGTTTTGCTATTGCTACATAGCCAGCGTTAGCATTAGCAACTGTTTACTCACCAGTCTAGAGGTGGAAAATCAACGCTAATGTTTCTATCTTATCTTTTCTTCTACTGAAGTGAACAAGCTAACCAGCACGACAATCTGACCTGAAGACATAGCACTGCTCAGAGGGCGAACTGTAACCTCTCGTCTTGTAAACGCAACGATGGACGAAGCTCTTGTCAAGCGACTACCACCCACTGCCGGCAGGAAACCATGTTCGGCAACAGAGAAAACTTACAATACAGCCCCTTTAAACAAGGCTAGGCTAGATGTTAGCTTCTTCTTTATGTTCAGCTAAGCTAACTAGGCTACACAACAGCTGGCTCTAGCAGACAGATGCGAGAGAGCTACTTGTCTTACTCTTGGCAAGAAAGTAGTGTTTTCCAAAATGTCAAACTATTTCTACATGTAAAACATTTTAGTACTTCTTCCACCCCCTGTCAGTATCTCTAATCAAGTTTGGGAGTTTTTTTTTCTATATCCTGTGAATAATTGCTACTAATAATTGCTAAAGAGTTTTCAAGTTTATGTTACAAGTGTTCAACTTGTCTTATTTTCTGTTGCTAGTTGAAGTGACACTGTAAGTTCCGTAATTCACATACAGTTGGACAAAAGCCACCACAAACAGTGTATTTTATCCACGTTATTACAATATAATGTGTGCACCATTAGTCCAAGCTGTAGTGAATAAAATGAATATTGGATTTTTCCATAGATGCTCCCACTGATGGTCTGAGGGCTTGTTCTCCACAGCAGACTCAGTTTTGAGGCTGTTTCTTTGATACAGAGCAAGTGTTTACTTGTACTTCACTCCCCTCCTCTTCTTTTGTTATTCCTCCCTTCCCCTCTCCCTTTGCTCTCTTCATCCCCTCCCTCTCCACATCTATGCGTATGTATTAGCACACGCTTCTTTAAGTGTGTGTGTGTGTGTGTGTGTGTACACGCAGGTGTGTTTTTGTATGTACGTGTGTGTGTGTGTGTGTGTGTGTGTGTGTGTGTGTGTGTGGCTGCTGGAATGTTGACCCACACGGGAAGAGGGTGAAAGACTTCCCAGACATCAAAGGGCAGGTAGCTGACAGGGAGAAGAGGGGGCGATAAGTCCAGTTGGATGACAATAGACCCCAATGCACACCTGGACTGTATGGAAAGGCAGCGACGTGGAGAGAACCACACACACACACAAACACACACACACACACACACATGTGGCACACTTGCCGCTCAACACGTTCTCATTCGTTTCCCTCTCTAGTTATGCTTCAAACACACACACACACACACACATCCTCTTAAATGCCTTCAAGCACTTAGCTCGGTTACCATGCATGTCTCCGTAACATTAATACGCTCCTCTCAGCCTCCTTGCAATCCACCCAAACAGGCCCCCACCCCATGCTCATCCCTGACCTCTGCACCCACAGGTGTTGGGGTCTTTGTCCTTGGACATGTGTGAGCAGCTTGGTGTTGTGACGAGCCCTCAGACCCTCAACCACCCTGACGTCTCTCCTCTCAGGTGCAGCAGGGTCTCAGGTGATTTTGTGGGGGGGCTGGGGCGGAGGGTGAAGATTAAGTATGAACTTCACATCTCACAAGTCAAAGCATTTAACTTGGACTCACTGTGTTTTTTGTTTCTTTTGTTCTCCATTTTAGAATTATATATATTTTTCACTCTGGTAATTCAGTTGAGATAATGTTTTGTCTCTACAGCTGCAAAGTGATATTGTTTAATCTATGGGAAATTAAATATTCAAGGGCCTGTTTCTGCTGTAAATAGATGCACAATAACAGAATTCACTTCATCTTACTATACTATATATCAAATCAGCTTGAAATGTTTCAAAGCTTCAGCCACATGAAAACACACCGTCACTCAGTGTCCCAGCTGATTTAAAAAGAATCTGCCTTATGCCTTTATTTATTTTTAAATTAACAGTGGATCACATGACTACTTGAATGTGACAGGGATCGCTCATAATGGTACTTATCACCTGATTCTGCAGTTCTCTTCAACTTTATAGTGACTTTCAGCTCATTGTTTTGGTTGTACGCCCTGCATTGTTGTTGTAGAGTCACACTCGCTGCACAAAAAAACGACCGACCAAACGACAGACAAAGTTAGCAACTAGCCAGGGGACATAAAGAGGATTTCACAGCTAAAGACCCAAGTTAGTTGAGATCAAACGAGCTAAAAGGACGAGTAAAAATTGGACTTAATTTCAAGATGTTGCCAGAAACAGGACTGCAAATTTATGCTAATGTTGGTGATAATATGTCAGTGTTGCTGTTTCTCCTGCCCCCAAGTGGCCCACAATCAGTTATTATATCTGAAGTCCATTGGTTTTATTAATTAATGTATTTATTTATTAATTTATTGCCACGTAGGGGCAGAGGAGACATGTTTGTGAACACAACATTAACATATTACAACCTTATAAAGTTGTTATGACAAACCAGCAAAAAATTGCCAATTTACACATTCTTCATATGCGTCAACCTTAGCATTATGTGAAGCGTGTTTGTGTAAACAACACAAACATTAGAGGTAAAACGCATCCAACCATGTCTGAACCAATGCATGGACAAATACCTCTATATACATACTAGGTATGTATATTGTGTATTATGCTCTAAGTTTAAGTGTGTCACCACTGTGTTCACAGGCATCTTTCATTCTGGGGGGATCCTGTATAACTTCCTCCAGGAAGAAATAGCAAACATATTATGCATGTCAAAACACAGTGTCCTTTATACACACATCAGACTGCAACTTCAGAGGAGGTGGAGACCAATGGCCAAGGCTCTGAGAAAAACAATTTGACATTTATCTGCCTAAAAACTTTGTTTCTCTTTCAAAGGGTCAAGCTGGGTTACAATGATCTCAAAGAGGCTGAGAGGTCGACAAGTGGCTCACATTGATTTTGTTTGAGCAAAAAGACACTGAGCCATGACTAAACAGGTAAATATGAATACTTTTGAATAACATAAAGGTCGATGGCTCGTTTTGTGCACTATTTTGCATATACAGTCCCTCTCATTGTTTGGATTCTATAAACTTGAACCTGAAAACTTGTCCTCTGGGGAGACGAGCAGCTGTTTTGTCTGTTAGCTTTCCCAAGGACTTGGCAGGGTGGAAAAGAGGGTGATAACAAAGAGAATAGATTGGATTAACAATGACCTTCTGCAGGTTTACACTCTATCACTGAGTGGTAATACAGTGGTTTGAAGTGAGAGGTAGCAATGAGACACAGAGTTCAACATGCAGAGAGAGGTGCTGGATTCATTTCCTAGCCTTCAATTCAAAATGCCATAATGATTGTGAAATATCTGTTTATGTTTTATGTGAATGTGCGGGTTTCATGTGTGCCATAAGATACAAAGTCATTCATAGGCCCAAATCCTGTTCATATGGTTGCCATGTTTATTTTAAGTGACACAGTCCCATTAACGTTCGTACCACAAATGAAAGAGGGGAAAGGGGCGGAGCCGCCACCAGCCACTCAGTGCCTTTCTTATCTGACTACACGCGAACGAGGAGGGGTTCAATCAGAGTCACTCCTTACCCTCACTTCCTGTTTTTCCTGCCGGGATGTCCCGTCACCTTGGCGACCCAGTGGCACATGCAGCCTCTCAGTCCCCCCCCCCTCCCCTTCTTCAAAGGAGTCAGAAGGCCTCAGGAAATTGGTTTAAGGTCTCTGAGTGGGAATCAGTCCATTTCCCAATGGGCACTCATTAGAACAATGGCCAACTGCCAAGTCTGCACTGGCTTCAATGTGACGTGTTTTCCTTCTTCTTGTTGACTGTATTTGATTCTCCACCTATTGCGTGTCATTTCTCGGCATCCTTCTCGGCACGTTCTGCTTTTCTAATGAAGATATTACGGGATTGGCAGTGCTTATATGTAGCATGTTTAAGTCTGTTCTTGCAATCTAGAATCAAGAACACGCCTGCATTGCCCCGACCCTATTTCAAGACAAATCAATATTGGACAATTCTAAAAAAAAAAAACGTAGGGTTTCGTAATGTTTAGAAATGATTAAGGTTTGGCAACTAAAACACTTGGTTAAGATTAAGGAAAGATTGTGGTTACAGTTAATAAAATGGTGCTTAATTTCCGGTCTATGACAGATATCCTCTATGAAAATCAAATTCACATGACCGCCCAGACCCGACACTTTAACTTATAAACTAATAACTTTGGTGATTCCTTGACTTTGGTGATTGTCTGATACTTTGGTTTAGGACCAAATATCTGCAAAACTAACGATATTCAGCTGTAATTTGTGTTTTGTGCTAATTGGCAAATGTTTGTATGCTAACATGTGAAACTACGATGGTGAACATGGCAACCATTATACCTGTTAAAGACCAGCGTATTACCATTGTCAGTGAGGGCGTGTTAGCATCACCACATTGGCATCTAAGCACTGGTGTGCATAAGTGCAGCCGATCTTTATAGACAGTCTATGGCCTCACAGAGACATCAGCATGACTCTCGACTCTTAGCCTTGTTTTATGATGACCTATGAATAACACCCATGGTTTAATGTGATGATAATTGTCCAGGGATAGCTTCAGCATTGTGAGCCATGTGTTGTGAAGTGCAACAGTCTCTACATATGATAGCACTGGTCAGAACAGTGGCCTGTCTCATCTGTCATCACATATTGTGACCATATGCTCTGTGTCTGTTTGTTGGAATCAGGTACGATTGGCCTCACACATAACATCCGTCAGTCACTCGGTCTGGATGATCTTACTGTTGATGTAGCTGGTAAAGTATTAGGCTGAACTGACATGTGCCGGCCACAAGGTTTTGGTCCCAAGACGTCTTCCATGGCACTTTGAGTTTCTCTAAGCTCTTTAAATACATTAGTGCACACTATGGAAGTTAAAGCAAACCCGAGAGAGATGAAGATTATTTTGTTTATACTGATTTTGGAGTTGTGATGAGAGATTTCTCTACTGGGGCAGCATAAAAGACTTGCACATGCACACTTGCTGGTGCATGAGCATGCATATCTGCATGTGTGTTCTCCACCAGGTTGTGTTAAAGGTCAGGACTGAACCTCAGGGAGACGTCTAGGCACACGTTCACCTCACACCCTTCCGCACCGCTGTACCGCTTTCCCCCTTTCATTCATAATAGGGTTAATGAGATCTGTCACCACCTCGCCCTGCGTTTATTATGAGTGGGCTCTTTCCTGTGTCAGGTAAAAATAATCAAGCAGTTCCACGGACGCTTTTGGCCACTGGGGTCCTCGGGGGTCCTAGACGGCTGATTTGGTTTTATTGCAGTTTCTCCAGGGGGAATGTGCTGGATGGAGGGGAGGACAGAGAGGAAGTGACTTTAGCTTTTAGATTTGTAGGCAGGAATGTTGCCATCACCTCCTCAGGATTCTCGTCTTACCTGCTAGAATATATATGGATATTTTTGGCTCATTTGTTCTTAAAAATACAACACTTGGCCACTCTAAATGAGAGGTAACTGTTTAAAACATTTGAATAGCAGCAACAAAGATATAGATTTTAATAGATTTCATTCAGATTTTAACAACCTCCACATAGCATGCTCAAGATTAGTAATCTAGTAAATACCATATTTTTTTTAATCTCATCCCCAATACAATCAAACGTGTGTTTGTGGTTCTCAAAGCTTTAAAAACTGACATTTGAAAACTCAGCAGGAATGTGTCTTCCCAGCAACAGTGTCTCCGTTACTCTGGAGAAGTCACAGCCCTCTTCCATTTAAACATGGTTTCACTGGAACTACTTTTAAATAGAAAAATCAGTTTCTATGAAAATGTTTTCGGGCAAGTTCTGCTGACTATTCAGAGCAAAGAAGACACTGATTCTTCAATGACAAATTGCTGTTAAGTGATCTTTTGTTGCTCACAACAAAATCCATTCATCCATGCATTGTTTTGGGGTTGTGGTAGAAGTTTCAGAGACGTATGTTTCAAAATCTCAGCACATAAAAATAAAACTATATGTGCATACCTATGCAGATGAACTAAAGCTTTTTTTTTTATGTAATATTTATTGACAACCAACATGGGACAAACGGAAGTCCGTCTCTGGGAAGAATAATAATGGCTGAATTGTGGAGGCTACAGGACACACATGCTCCATACATGTATGTACATACAGTATATGTACATTATTATGTTTAACAAACAAAAACTTTGACACCTTCACTTTCCTGCCACTCATTACTGCGCCCCATTTTTTTGGCTGGCCCTTGTTTCGATTAAATGATATGAGACTCTTAAGTTCAATGAAGAAGATCTCCTCCTTCATGTTCGGCCTTGTTCCTCTCTGGGTCTCTGATCCATCGCTCTCCATCACCTCTGCTTTCCCACACGGTCAAATTCCTCCATTCACAATCCCACTGTCACCATATCTGATCAATGATCGTTCTGCCCGAAATTACTCGATTTCCAATCAATCACTGGATACTGCTCTTTAAATGCTGTCTGTCATTCAGACCCAACCCACCTCCGAAGGTTTCCATCAACCACCAAAACCACTCCTCCACCACCAGTGTCTAGACTCCAGGGGAGCATTGTGAATAATCGTGAACTAAGCCTTTACGTTTTGTTGTGTGACCTCCCGTCGGTGGCAGATGTCCACACCTGACATCAACATTTGATGTGGATGAATAAGGTGAATCATCAGGATGCTCTGTATCTATCACTGAAACCGCCTTCTCTTGTTCTGCGTTGACCTTTACAGTAGCTACTTTCCAGCGACCAGTTTAAGTTTGTTTGGGTTTGATATCATTCCCACTTCCATCATTTCACTCTTCAACAGTCTTTCTGACTTCAGGCCAAATATTCATCATACTGAGATAGCAACCTTTACCTATCAACTCTCCTCACTGCACCCTCTGCCCCCGTTTCACACCCTTAACTGACTGTAAGCCTCCCTGACCAAACATGCACACACACACATCATACACACACACACTGTGAAATCAAGAATGCCTACACTGATTATTTAATGCACCTGTCAGCAAATGTACACACCCACAAGCATTCGCACCCGCCCACACACACACACACACACACACACACAGGAGCTGTTTATCCCAATGGGGGTAGAGATGTAGGTCCAGTTAGGCCAATGTCAGTGTCGGGAGAAGCAAAATATTTTCATTGCGAGGGTATCTGTTCGCGTCAACAATCTGATAGGGTGCTCGGTGGAGATAGGCGGTTCCCATGAGGCCTGTGGCCTCGGCAGCGACAGGGAAGGAGGGGTGAGGGGAGGTGGTGAGGGGGGTGCTGGGGTATGGGAAGTGTTCAGGGTGAGGAGGGGGGTTGTGGGATTGGTTGTTCCCAGATATCAGGAACATGGTGAGTGTCAACACCTCCAGAGGCACAGATAGAGTGAGGTCAGGATGTGACAGACGAGAGAGATAGCCTGTATGATACAGGTGATTCTGCAGTGCAGACAGAGTTTCTACTGTAGCTGCTGTGCAATCATTTTCATTTTCATAAAATCCTTTTCCTTTAAACTATTAATTTTCCCAAAATAAACATGATGGATTTTAAAGGGTCAGTTCACCCAAATTACAAACAAATAAATACATATTTTTGCACTTAACCCCTAGTTGCACACAACCACACACCCCCAATAATTATGCCACCGCTCCAGCACAATGGAGGAGAATTGAATTTTGTTCATGGTGCTAAAAGCTTTGAAAAATTATGCACACATGCTTCATTCATCATCCATACGGCTTATCCGTCTCTGCCAATCCCAGCTGACACTGTGCGAGAGCGGGTACACCCTCAGCAGGTCTCCAGTCCATCACAGGGCTGACACGTAGAGACAAACAAACGCAATTTAGACCTAAACCGGTATGTCTTTGAATTGTGTGAGGAAGCCAGAGAATGGCACGAGGAGGACATGCAAACAGTGCAAAACACTGCCCCACCGTGCCGCCCTATGCTCCCATGATGCATATCCCTAAACAAAATTGGTTTTAACCAAATGCTCACTAACTTACTAAGTACTGTACAGCAAACCCTGTGCAGGACAGAAATGTTTATGGGAGTGAAATGGGTTGAAGAAACATGTATTTAAAAGTTCAATTAATGCCCACATCTTATTTATTGCCATATGGCCCCCTATAGAAGGTTAATCTGGCCTTGGTCAGAAGAAATGCTTTTATTATGTTTTTGGTGAACCAACCCTGTTAGCTCTTTGTATAACTCTAAAATTACCCATGGCGTCAATGCATTAACCTAAGTACAGCAGCATGTACCTGTAGTTTTAGTCTGCTTTATTCTGTATAACTGAGCTGTGACATTATGAAATGAATTTACAGAAATTTCAATTATTGGCCTGTTTTTTAAACAAGCTCTTGCTCTGAAGTGTTGCTTCCTGCACCTCTGATATGCTTCTCGTGTTTTTTTCCCCCGCCCTAATTGTCTCTAATTGTGTTTTGCTGCATGTCGCTATTTATTTATTGTTATTCAGTATCACTACCTAGTTGTGTCCTTCACTGCTGATTGTTTAATCTTCATCAGTCCCACTCTCGTTATAGAAGTGCTCTCTCTATTTCTGTGCTTGTGCATAAAAATATGTTGCTCGGTGACCTGACTGCCGAAGTGAAGGACGACTGAAATTGTACGACAGTGAGTCTGAGTCTGTGTGTTGGGGTGTGTTTTCATAACACGCTCTACAGAACCGTCTCAGCAGTGTGTTGGAGGAAATACACTCCACCAACCCATCCAACAAACTCATCTCCACTCATCTGCACATGAAGGCCGACACAATGAAAACTGATTGGAATTGCAAATTTATCTTCTCTATCCTATTACGTCTGAAATGTCTTTTAAACACTCCATGATAGTGCTGTCATAATATTGGTGTTACATCTGTCATAACATGCAGCGGTGTATTATGCCTACGGTGGTTTTGAAAAAAAAAAAATAAAAGCACAGATTACCCTGGCAATCATTTCTTCAGCATTTATGTGTCTGAAAAAACTATAAGGTCTATTGCTTGCTAAGTCAAGCTTCAAACAATACATTAGGAGTGTGTGTTTAGTAAAACAAAGCTTGATAAGTACATTCAGGTGTCAGATATTATAGTGTAGAAATGATGTGCAAGATTAGAGTTCCAGAAACAACTGTAGTAAATTATGTGTTACATAATACAGCGAGCCGGTATTTGTTTAATGGACTTTTTTTTATCCTTTATAGTTGAAAAACAAATATAAATAAATTACAATTTTAACTCATTGATGAGATAACATTTAACTTATTGTCTAATAAGTCTAACAAAAGTCTAACCATTATTTAACTAGTGATTACAGCTACAAAAATATACTAAAATAACCACTGTGCCTTTAATTAGGGATGTTTGAAATTAGCATCTAATAAGTTGAATGTACAGAACTGATAGTAGCAGCAGACTTTAGGCTTAATGCTTAAGGAATATTTAATAATAACAGTCGGTTCTTCTTTGACCTGATCTCTGCGACAGTCTCGGTCACACCACGGCTACGCTGCCCATCACAGGACACACTGACAGGGCCAGCAACGGCCTTCAGCTGGGAATGTTTATCCTCAGCTCTGGAACAACATCTCAAGAAAATATTTGTGACTTTAAAAATAGTTTCTTTCTATAACAAAAATTGGAGCAAGGGTTACAATCTAGAGTTTGATACGCAAGTTTTGAAATGTAAGATAAGAGGATTATGAAAAGCAGTTAGCATGTAAACAGTTAAAGTGAGCCTGTGAAGGTTGAGTGACAGCTACTGCAGGACAGTTTCTAAAAACTAGCCTAGTAGTAGCAAGTGAAGAAGAGTCATTAAAGCTCTTTCATGTTAACAAAGGTTAAAATGACCACAAGTAATATGAAAGCTTCCACTTGTAATGACAATTCAGTGAGAATTGTTTCAGTTTTAAAGCCCACCAGAGTGAAAAGGCTCAGATAAACCAATATTAGCTTCAGGTGTAGCACTAAATGGCTGACAGACAAAGTTAGCAACTGTATGATAAACATAGCAGAGTTTCCAGCTGGTAAAGAGCTGGATATCTTTCTCCAGAAGTTGTTGGAAAAAAAGAGTGAGTATTGTACTAACATTTGTGAGGTGGCCACAAACACGATTCCAAATGAATGCTAATGTTCTTCCATGTAAGGCAAACAGTTGTTAGCACGGACGCTATATCAACTTTATGAGCTAATAAAATACAAGTGTTTAAAAGTTTACAGCTTTTTTTTTTCACAGCTGTACTAACCCGAGGTTAGCGAACATTAGCTAGCATTAGCCCTGAGAGTATTGAATTGAATAGGGTGCATTTTATTGCTAATGAATCCAGTTTTTTATTTGTAAGAGGGAGAATATGTTTCCTTCTTAGATCGTCTGAGTATAACGTAGGTTGCGTTAGCAACTAAGTCCTGCAACCGGATAGCGCGGCAGCAGCACTCTTCAGGTGCAACCTCAAAATGCAAGTTATAAATGTCTGTGCGACATTGTACGTCTTTAATGAACCTAAATGGCCTGAGGCAGCTGCGGAGGCGGACTGATGTATAAGGTTTAGAGTGGGAGGCATTTTTCCTCTGAAGGTTTTCTAAGTTGGATGAATAGGACTTGAGACAGACGTTCCGTGTCACTGAGGCCTTTGAACACTCGAACAGCAGAGGAGTAACTCTAACGCTCAGCTTCTTTCCACAGAAATTCTTTGATAAAGTCTCAGTGCTGATGTGAATGTGTGCCTGCTTGTCCTTAACTGTCAGCGGACATGCTTAGTATGTGTGGACAAAAGTCAAATATGTTTATTTATTGTATTTTGTGGAGGTTTTTCATTTCTTATAAAAAAAAAGGTAAATACATTTAGAAAGGCAGATGTGAGAAAAAAAAATAGTGCATGTGTATTTACAGCATGTTGGCTACTATCCTTGCATGGAAAGTTTCACGTGGCCATAACCTTTTTTATTTTCATATCTTGAACTGGACAATAGAAAGGGAAGGGGGGGGTGTATCAAGGGGAAGAAGAAAAAAAGAGACTGTCAAAGAGGAAAAGAAAGGAAGGGTAAAGGAGAGGTTAGCTGGGAGGCAGACGTAGGAAGGAGGAAGTTCATCCACCTGTGTCTGATTTACAGCAGTCGGATATAATCTCCCTGACCAGAGAGAGATACAACTCTTTTTTCAGATCAATATGCTCAAACAGCACTACATAGGATGAGGCCTGTTCTTGATATCCGACTACAGATATGAGACAAAGGAGGTAATGGCATCGCGGTATAGGAAACGTATGGCTGTACCGTTTTGAGATCAAAGACGTGAGAAGTCAGACGTTTGGGATTTGTTTTGTTTATTTAAAAGATAAAGTGTATCGCTGGATAATGTAGGTGAAGAAAAGAAAAATTGCACTGTAATCTACTGTCAACATGCCTAAGGCCTATAATTTATAACATCAAGTACAAACTACTTTAAGTCCAATATAAGATAGAGAATTAGTCATTTGATCCATTGTTAATATGAAAAAAAAGACAAATGCAGCTTTAAGACTTGAGCACTCAAACCTATCTGAGGCTTCACCTGTTATATATGAAATACAATACAAACAGCACCCGCCCAGCATATTCAGCTCCCTCAACCACACTATTGTGCAACAAGGTCTTCCTACTCACTTCCACAGGTATGTTAAAAAGTATATTCTAATCGTGCATAATCTGTGGAAATCTCCTTGACAACAGATATATAGGCAGCACAAGCAAATGCAAAGGAAAAGCACTAAACTCATTTATAAAAATCAAAACAGTGCATTTATCAGTAATAAATGACCACAATGTACAGTACTGTCGTCTGCATTTGGCTGCAGTTACCTCTGAATACTAAGTAGACATCAGCCGTCTTCGACTCGCTTCAGTCCGAGCGTCTGCTGAAGCGGGTGCTGTCCCGGCTGCATTATCTCCTGCAGTAATCTGCCACCAGTTGTTGTTTGTTAAACTTTCTCTTTTGTGTAACTCTTGTAAAAAAAATTAAAAAAAAAAAAAATCTACTTATTTTCCTCTCTTTAAGAGGTTTGCTTACTTTATTTGATTTGCTGATTTTTATATTTTGATTTATGTCCTTACTTTGATAATCAAAATTTTAGCATCACCAGATTTTCATGTTTTTCATCCTTCCTTCTTTTGTTGGTGACTCATTATTTCTGGGAAAAAAAAAATCACCAATGAGCTGCATCATTTCAGCTTTTCCTCCTTTTCCTGAGGATGTGTAATTTGCTGCTGCTTTCATCAAATCAGAAAACGGTAAATTCAAACTAAGATTATAATCCTAAATTGCAATACATGGATCCAGATGTGTTTAGATCAGCAAACATACAATCAGTACTGAATTGATTTAACTCAAAGATGAATCAGTGAGTGAGTAGTAAACAAACATTCTTATATAAATGTCACATATTAATACTTTTATGATTAGATTTGTGTTATTGCGAAACAAATGAGAAACCGTTTTCCAGCTGTATTTTTAAAGGCCTCTTAGTTCAAGCAGCCGCGCTCCACCTCCAGCAGCTATCTCTACGCACGGAAGAGCTAATCAGCAATTAGTGATTAGCTATTTCGTGCCACCGTCGTGACCCCACCACAGTGACATTTCCTGGCGGCCGGGGCTCCGCTGACTGACACCCTCCGGTTCTTTCACTGTTACAGATCCCACTCAAAAGAATCTGATGAGACAAATATGGCCGCTTATTACGTCACCCGTGCACATTCGCGGCCTCCTCTTCCCTCGCTCTTTTCTCTAATCACGGCTGAAACAGACCTCGGCTCTCAGAACAAAGGGCAGTGTTTGTTTTTTCACAGGCCTTTTATTTCAGGCGTGTTCCTCCCTGTGCGTGTGCTGGCCTTTGATGTGTAACGCACCAACGTTCGCCTCCGCCACCCCACTTACTGAATGAACCTTGGCAAACGTGTGCAGAGAGCCGCGAAGAAGGGAGGAATACAAAAGGAGAGGAGGAGTGTTTTCTTTCCTTCTCAATCACTAATAAACTTTACTTTTTCTTCTTTTTTCTTTTTCTTTTTTTTTACAAATGAATGTTTTACCCAGGAGCCTTTCATTTAGCACGGCTCTGATTTGAGCTCCGTGTAATCAGCTGATGTGACAATGAACTTTTCAACTTCAGCGCACAGAGCAGACCTGATGTGGGCCATTGCTAAGTTTAGCTCAGACTTGTTAGACTTGTAATGACAATCATATTTTGTTCCCCAGCCTCAGCTGTTGATCACAAGGAAACTCCACTCAGTGAAGCTTTTTTTTTTTAACGAAGATTTTATGATGTCTCCCCTGAATCCTTCTTGTCTTTTGTTTATTTGTCTAGACAGACGGTGAATCACAGAAAAGTACATGATTTCTGACAAGGTACAAACCTAGCTGTGGCAAATTATGCTAGGACCCGATTGAAAGATAGGAGGGCGTTCCCCCCCTCTCTACGAGCTTCAGACGAACAGACAGATGATGAAGAGACAGAAGCCGATAAGGTGGTGTGACATGATATGTCCACACACACACACACACACACACACACACACACACACCTCTCCATCGTCTGCTGGATATTACGCTTGAGCTCACATGGAGAATGCCTGCATTTCACGTGTGTGTGTGCCTGTGCAAAACAGAGAAGGTGTGAAAAGTCTGACTTCTAATTCACCTCCCTCTGCATGGGGGTTAATTCTTCCTTTCCATCCGGCTTACTTGAGATTTAAGAAAAAAGGGGGTCTGAAGTGGCAACAGACGCATAAATGTGCCTGTGTGTGTGTGTGTGTGTGTGTGTGTGTGTGTGTGTGTGTGTGTGTGTGTGTGTGTGTGTGTTATTTGAGGAAGGACCTTTCTCACATTCAAATGTCTTTCCTAAGATCTGGTCATCCACCCACAACCTAAAGTCTGGTAATTATTTAATCATTTTGACTCAAACCCTACATCCTCGTGTGCCACAAAAATGAACACACAGAGAGGATAATAATTTCTCCCCGCAGCTTGTTGAGCTCTCTGTGTTTTTACAGTCAGTCCCTGAACAGGCTGGACCTGTCTGAAATAACACATAAAACCAACAAAACAAACTTATCAGCCTGGGATCAGTCAGTCAGACAGGCTGTCAGTAAAAGCTCTTTGTAAAGCTGTTTATCCTCTGCACCGATCCACAAGGGGGCAACGTTTGTAGGCCAAACGTGTGACATAATTATGTGTCTCACATCCATACTCCATACTAATCCTTAGCAGTTCAAGTGTTCACAACTGAAAGATGACTAAATTAAACATACTAGAAAAAGTCAGTATTCATACTAAAAAATACTTTTTAGTGTAACATTGGTGCACAGTATTTTCCCACAATGAACAGAGGAACTGGATGAACTGCTCACAGCTGCACAAAATTATAATAAAGCAACGATGGTGATGAGACAGACAGTTGTATTTAGCTGCAGGAAAACTAAAAATAATTATTAAAACTTTGCTATAAAAACATGTTTTCTTTGTGTTCACTGTATTTGGCGGCGGCAAACTGACATACATCGGTGTACAAGTACACGTTGTAAAGTCCTTATTGTATACTAGACTAAACTAAGCTAAGCATGCTGTGACAACACCAATATACTATGAAACTCATCTCCAAACATCATATGATTGTGATCATTTTTTTGTGAGATTTTTAGTTTTTTTTTTATTTAACCTAAGAAGTTTAGAGAATTTTTCCTTTCAGTTTTTCCAAAAAAATTAAAAATCTCAATATTTGGAGACACATGGTTTTTACTGTTTATACTTTGTAGAATCAGTATGTTTGGAATTGGGAAATTATAATAAACTAAACAGATTTAATCTGTATATGGGCATGTTTGAGTGAAACTCATTTTATCACTTTCCCAGGGTGAAAGCAAAAAATACTGAAAACCTCCTTATTGTAATGCTGGCTTCTATTTCATCAGCGGCATTACAACTATTATCAAGGGACACAGGACCAACTTCTTCACTCCAGCATGTTCGTTTTTAGTGACAGCCACAAAACTGGCTCACTCCACCAGGCCACAACAGCTACAGGCTCAGTGTTATGTAATTCCCAATAAAACACAAAAATTAAGACGTTTTAAACTCGTTTTAAACATATCCATCTTCACAACTAACATCAGTTAATCCACAGAGGAGACAAAATATCTTATTCTACAGTAATAGGGAAATACAGCTTTGGTGATAATTTGGTAAGACTCTGAGCATAGTGACTAAACACACCAGAAGAAGTCAAGAAGTAACAAAAGAGTTCCTGGTCTATCAGCCCTCTTGGATATTTACAGTATAATGTCTCTGTATGCTCATTTAAGATGCTTTATTTTACATTAGATAAATTCTCTCTGTTCCTGAAAAATATCTCTACCTGCAGCCCGTCTCCCTCCGTCCCCCCACGCTGGTAGCCAGCTCTGGTAATACCATACATGCCCTGCAAAGGCTCATAATTGCCAAGTGCTATTAGATGGCCAAACGGGATTATTTCTTCAAAAGAAACATTAGCTGCCTTTAGGAAGGAGTGTGAGGGATTGGGCCTTGCAGCTCCCCCTTAATCTGGCAGGAGACCCCCACAGTCACACTCCTCCACCTGGCTCCCATTACCCCTCCACAAATCCCTAATCCCTCCGTTTGTTTTCCCGGATAGAGACCAAGAAGAATGGAGGAGAGAGCGCGCGGAGAAGGAAAGGGAAGGCAGGATCTGGGGTCATGGGTGATGGTGATAATAGTGATTTGACAGCTATTTGCCAGAGCTGATTTACAGCTGCTTAATCTTTGTCTTAATAAAACAAATGTTGCTCCCATTTATATGAAGAGGAAAGAAATATGTGTTCCTCTATCCCTCTGTGTGTGTGTGTGTGTGTGTGTGTGTGTGTGTGTGTGTGTGTGTGTGTGTGTGTGTGTGTGTGTGTGTGTGTGTGTGTGTGTGTGTGTGTGTGTGTGCGGGGATGGCCTCAGCGGTCTCTCTTTAATAAAAGTATTGTTTGTGTTTCTCCTGATTGGGAACACATTGGGCCTGGGTCGGGCCCTGCCGGGGCTGGGGTCCGGGGTCTGGGGCAGACCGGGGGTCCTGTTCTCCGGGGGTCTCTCCTCTGGTCCTTCCTCTTCGCTCCTCAGAAGTCCCGTCTGCTCGGGGGGCCACGAGGGGCGATGGGGTCGGCCCTGAGAAGTGTCCCGCCGCGGGATGACCCCGCGCTGCCTCTATCGGGGGGTAACCTTAGTCTCCTCCTAACGGACCCCCGCCCCACCACCACCGCAGGGACGTAATACACACACACACGCAAGGCAGTCACCAAACAGCCACACAGGGTGATGAAATACACGTGTGCTCACAAAAATCACATACCCAGCTATTGTTCTCTTCGTACCAGACTGTGAAACACGTACACATTTGCACCCTTTTGCTCACCCAATCCCTTACTAGACAACTCACACACACACACACACACACACACACACACACACACACACACACACACACACACACACACACACACCATCATGCAGGTCCAGCCCAACTCTGCCTGTGTGGCTTCAGCTTTGTTGGCTTGACAACGTCCTGTGTTTGAGATCTCCACGTCTGATAGTGTTAACATGATCAAATTCAAGCTGTTCGAGAGACATCGAGAAACAGAGCAAGAGAAAAAAAAAAAAAAAAAAAAAAAGACGGAGGACCACGGTCGAAATGATCAAAATTCAATGACGGGGTGGCAGATAATAAAGGACAGGAAGAGAAATGATAGGAAACTGAAGTCAGGGATGAAGAAAGAAACCAGGACCCACCACACCTCCACACAGCATGACCAACAAACACATGGACTCTATATTAGCTCATGGAGTTAACAGGCAGCAGCAGCCCTCTGACATGAGCTCATGTGTTTGGACAGATCTGCTGAAGGTTTAAGACCAGTACCGGAGCCTTATCTGATTCAGAGATAAAGTCTCACACTAAGAATGAGAGGAAAACACACACACACACACACACACACACACACACACACACACACACACAGAGGCAGAGCCAGTGTGAATGAATAGTCAGAGGAGAGCAGAGGAGAGAAATGTGGCGGGGGGAGAGAGAGAGAGAGAGAGAGAGAGAGAGAGAGAGAGAGGGGGGGAGAGAGAGGGAGCCTGGCTCTGGATGGAGGCTCAAAGAGCGTAAGTGGGTCCTTGGAGACTCCACAAAGCCTGCACTGGGTGTGTGTTGGTGATGATGTCAGTGTGAATCACAAACGTGTGGATGGATATGAGAACAAAAGTCACCACAGGCCTCAGTGTGTATGTGCATGTGCATAGTTGTATGTAACCAAACTTTTATGAATGGATGTGACATCTGTATGAGTGTGTTTGGTACATGTATTATATGGATGAAAACAAGCAAGCTGTGTTTTATTCTACTACGCTGACGTTTACTGAAAATGAAGTTGTGTTCTCTCATGACAAGTGTTGCTTTCTCTTATAGGGTGAAATAATCTCATTTGTTTCCATTGTATTCAACTGACAATCCAGTCGCCTTTAGTGCTTACATGTGACCTGACACTTCCACTGATTTCATCTGTTTACACCACTTATTGTTTAATGATAATGTTTACTTTCACTTTTACACAGCAGCCAAGACTTCCCGCTCAGTTTCAATTATTCTCGGTGCTGAAACTTAAATTAACACTTCAACTTCTTTCAGTATTTTGACCATTTTCTAATTCTCAAAAGTACATTTTCAGTTTTGAACAGGCTTCATTAACACTTCAACTCCATTCAGCACTTACACTAATACTGCAACTTCAACTAATCTCTCACTAATCTCGGCACTAACATCGCAACTTCCAGTTCATCTTCTTTCACTAATTCCGTTACAATTTCCACTTTGTCTTCTTTCTGTATTTTGACCATTTTAAAATTTTCAACAGTAAATTTCCAGTTTTTCAACTACACTAACATTGAAACTTTAACTTCTATACCAGCACTTCTATTAAACTTCAGTCAGTGTCTCAACTATTTCAAATGTATCAACCTCAAATTTTCAGATGCAATCAGATACATTTTCTTCAGTTTAGCTTTTTTACTAGAATCATATCAAATATTTACGATGCATTTTGCTTCGATTTTGGACATTTCCAGTATTTAGTGCAAAGACTCCCTTCCATCAATATTTTTCCCATTTGTTTTGCCAGAATTCACAAACAGTGATGTCATCTTGTCACTTTGAAAAACATATACAGTATAACTTCTAAATTCTCTTGCTATTGTACTGTATGTTTCAGTGGCGGCAGCGGATCCTCCCAGCATTTCATCTTGAAGACCGTTAATTGATGTGACATGTTATAAAATTAAACTATGCATAAATCCGGTGGCTCAACCACTTGCAGTGCTTCTTCAGCATCTCACATCACCTCGATTACATTTGACTTTTTGCACATCTGTATGTCTGTCTATTATTGTTCCATTGCATCTGTAGAAGCACACATCAGTACCAGATCTGAATGGCCAGCGCTTGCCAAGGCTTTGGTGCCCAGCGTGATGTTGCTTCCTGCAGGAAGAGGGAGAGCAGAAGGAAAAGCAAAACAGGACATCTTCAGATCTGTCAGGGGAGCGGCCCCTCTCCTCCTCTCTGCCCTCGGGGGAAAATGCACCAAAGGAAGCGCTCTCTCTCTCTCTCTCTCTCTGTCTTCTTTTATCCCCCCTTTTCTGACCTCGCTCTGCTCTGCCCTCTCTGGGACGTGTTCTCCCTTCTAATACTCCTCTTTTCCTCCGTCTCTGAATCAAACAGTGATGGGTGCCACCTTGCATGATCTGCAACTCTGGCAGCCACCTGTTTCCTACCAAGTAACTGTAATTCTTCATCACAGTGGTAATATTTGGTTTGGAAATAAAAAAAAAAAAAATCATGTCCCACACTATAATGAATAGCACTTTTGCTCATTTAAAGATGCAGTTACTTAGAGCAAAGTGGTAACATTTATCTTGCGCCTGTAGTCATCCTAAAAACAATTTGATTTACATAAAAGGTCATTTTTGTACTTCTACTATAAAGTGAAAATTTCTAAAAAATAAAAAAAATCTCCAAATAAATATTAGGAGTAAAAATTCATTAAAACTACTTCATTCCTAATAAATAATTTTAAGTTTCTCACACTCTCATATTTCATGTTGTTCTTAATTTGATGTTTTTAGTTATAGTTTCTCAAAATTAGAATATTATATTTTGCTTTTTATGACTTTTTTGAGCTAAGTGAAGTTACTTTAACACCCTGGCCCATGTACAATGCGCAGCAAACTATACACCAAGAAAGATATGGTGTCTCGGGGGGGTGGGGTTTAAATATGTTGGAATACTAAACTGCGATGGATTAATATTTCTTTTACCCGCATTTCACCTTTCTTTTTTGGGACTTGCAGCCTTTTTTCCACATTTTCCAGCAGATATTAGGTGATTATGATTTGTCCAAGTGGAGTCAGAGGGGATCTGCTGTGTTCCAGTTGGAAACAGTAACCCGAATCGCTCCTCTCATCCCCAGCTCCCGGCTAGCCCACTCTTTAACCATCGTCAAGGTTACCACAGCCACTGTATGTGCAGTGTGTGTGTGTGTGTATATTTTTTTTATTTTTTATGAGAGTGATTTTGTCTCTTCATGCGTGTGTGTTCCATTGCCTGGTTTTCCTGTTTGTTATTGAGGTCAGGACGGAGGCAGGAGAGCTGGGATTGGGGAGGTTTGTGTGGTGTGCTGTGTGCAAGCGGATCCTACAGAGAGTGATCCTCTGTTGGCCGAGCTCAGTGTGTTTTTGTGGTGCGTGTGGTTTCTAGATCTCATCTTCAAACTATACTCACTGGATCTATTTGAAGTCAGCAGCGGTGGCCCCAAACATCATCTCTCAGTGTCTGCAATATCTTATGTTCAAAGAAAATGACAGCCAAATCCAAAATTAAGAAATCTCTGATCCTTTTTTGCTAAATAGTTTGATTTGCTTGTGGTAATTTATTACAGCGAAACACCTACTTCCTCCTTGATTTTTGTTTTTCTATCACCAAATCTTTAAGTCAAAACCATAAATTTTGTCAACATACTCAAGTTTTAGCTCATAAAATATATATCGTATCACTTCAATATGTCTGTAATACTGCATTCTGTCTCATATCCTGCTACTTTGGTTCCCCTTTCTCTTTTAGGACGGATGTGTACGTGTTGCAGCACATTGAGCTTTAATGCATCTCTTACAGCAGCCTCTGTTCCAACCAATCAATAAGATTGTCATCAGCAAAGTAGCATAGCATGGACCCAAAGCTATATCTATGCTTAATTAATAATCAATAGAGAGATAAAGGAGCACCCCAAGAACAATGTAGAACAGTGATGAGAGAGAGAGACACACACAGAAAACAGGTAGAAAGACCGTAACGGACAGCTGGTGTTCAGACTGCCTGGCTTCCCGTTTCTCTTCTTTCCATGCAGCGATTAGATAACATCTCTTACCTTATTCACTGCAACCCACATACGCTCTGCTCTATTGTACACGGGTAGGCTGGCATGTTAGAGAAGGGAGGAATAACCTTGCCTGGTTGCCTTAACAACACCCTGGTTCAAACAGAGGCTGAACGGTGAGAAACAGAAAGAGCAACACACACATTTTTTTTTTTTTTTGTACATTGGCCACAGTTATGTTCACGAATGGGCCAGAATTTGCTATTTTAAAACCACTATTACTATTTGTTTTCGTATTCATGACATAAAAAGTTGCAGTTCTGAAGTGCTACTGTCAAAAAAAGATTGTGTTACCTAAAAGGATTCATAGGATTGAAAAAGCTAAGATGACGTGAAACAGGGAGTTAGTGGAACAAGGCTTTAAAGTGGCTGTAATAATGCACTCGTCATAGAAAAGAGCCACATTGACAGGTAACACATCCACCATGTCCGATATCATTCCTCACACAGACCACCAACGCAGAGCACCACCCTTAGCACAGTATGTGCAGCACATCTCTGCTGTTCTGCACCATTAACACACACTGTTCTCACATGCAGCTCAACTGTAAAGGTCACTCTGTTCACCTCTGATTCCTCTCCATCTTTCAACTGCACAATCCCCAGCCTATAAAAAGGAAGTGTGTGAAGCGGTTGGTGCGCGGCGTGTGCACACACTCCCATAAACACGTTCCTGCAGCTAGTCGCGCACATGTAAGAGAAGATGTGAGTATGTGAGCGGTTGAGAAGACGCCAATGTTTGAATGTTCTCCTCCCCATTCCTTGTCAGACCCACACTTTGATCTGTCTTCAGGGTGTCAGCTGGCAGCCATGTTTGTTTGCCCTGTGAGGTAGGCTACCTGTGTAATTACCTCTAACGAAGTGACTTGTTTTGATTTGGCCTGAAATCTAATCCCCGGCCGGGATGAAGATGTGGAAATGGGTCTGAGGTTGGGGATTTTGGAGTGTGAGTCTGGGCTGTGGCAGTGACTCGTCGAGCTGTTTCAGGGGGTGAAAAGGTTCAGCCGGTGAGTTTTGAGGAAGTTTACACAATTTTGGCTTAGTGTGAGTTTAGGTTGTTGCTGTTCTTCCAGTCACATCCACCTCAAGCTTTGATAATCACCAGTTTACCTTCTTTTTCTTTTCCTCCCATCTCCTTATCTCACTCTGTTTACCTTTTGCATAAATAGTATACGCACAAACACACACACACAAAAAAAAAAAACTACGTGCTGACTCAAAAAAGCTCTCCTTCGGCTTACAGCGCACACGTACGTATGCTCCTGTGAATCATTTAAACCCTGGCAGCAGTTCAAGAAAACCTCAAAGAGAATCTTGTTGGCAGGAGGCTGCAGCACTTCACCTCTCAGTAAAGGTTAGCAAGAACACAATGTGGCTCTCCTCTGCTCTGCCCTCTATTTTCACCTTGCTCCTCACCTCCCTCTTTACTTTCACTTTTCAGTTGTTCTGTGCTCTTTTCTTCTACCTTTATCTCATCTCTCACTTTCAATACTCCTTTCAATTTTTCTGGTGTTGCACTTGCAGAAAAAATGACTGTTGATTACTACACTGGAATTTACCCGCATACTCACATACACTCACATGCAACTATATTTCCATTTTTCACTTTGTGCAAAAAAAAAAAGGATGCCAGCAATTTTGTCTGACAGCAAGCCTTAATTGATAATAAATGATAAAAGATGTCAATAAAGTGAATTATGCAAAAGTGTTATTTTATTGTTTTGATTTGAAAACTTTAAAAAAAAAGAAAGAAAAAAAAGAGCAGAGTTAGCTGTGATGTTGTATATCATGAGAAAAGTTATGAAACTGTAACTGTCTTCTTTCCCTTTCCATGGATTACGTCCATGTCACAGGACTTACTGTAAGAGGCCATAGAGCTTCCAATAGGCTTCCTGCAGCCGATAAGAAATGTAAACACGCCAGGCCACCAGAAAAACACATCACCCTCCACAGTGGAGCTAATGAAGGGTGATGGTCAGGGAGATGTGTGGAAGATTTGTGGATGTGGTGTGTACTCTCACACAATGATCTGACTGTTTCAAGTAGAGGGGATGGACTTTACAAGGTAAGGAAGTGTCCGTCACACACCGCCCGCTGTGAACACCCCTCAATACATTTTTAATACTGACATTTTCTTCTTATTGCAGCACATGCATATAAACACAACACCTCAAAAGTGAGACCATGTGTGCATATGTGTTTATGTCTGTGTGTACCCCCCCTCCATCCTTAATCCATGCGGGTGGGGATGTAAAGGAGATGGGAGGGGAGGGGAGGGGGGGGTCTGGTGGTCAGTGTTTATTTGCTCTATCTCTCTCTTCTTTTGGAAAGGAACAAGAGCCATGTTGGACGCGCTGCATGTGGGCTGAGGGTACATCCTTCTTCTTCTTCCTCTTCACCTACTCCCTCTATCCCTCCATCCCCCATCACCCATCTCTTTCCTGCACCTCATAAGGATTCCATTGAGGAGAGGCAACGTCTTGTTGATGTTTAATCATGCAGGCAAGCCAGATGCAAATGAACCAGGGACCGACCCAGTGAGATCAAACTGGGACAACCAGTGAAAGATGTCTCTCCCTGCCGCCTGTACAGTGCTGATGGACCAATGCTTATGGACCACACAGCCCTGCTCTCCTGTCACTCTAGATAGAGCAAGAAAGCATATTTTATATAGTTTTAATTAACACACTTTATGGGTATTCGGATAAAGAAAGAAATCTGTGAAAGGATTACCTAAGGATTACAAAAGTCTTTGGCAGGCTGCATAACTAATTTCTAACTAATTTAAATCATTTGTATGCTCATTTTGTTGGCTACAATCATTCCATCTCAATGTTAAGTTAATTTCTCATTAAGAAAGGGGTTCCACTTTATTATCCATAATAATAATTTGCAGCAACTTCATGTCAATGTAACATTCTCTCACTTATAAGATATAATTCAGATGATAAATACTCAAATTTAAATCTGATGGAAATCTAAGGCAAAATAAAGGTATGTGTATCTTTATATTATGTTTACACAGCAGCAGTTCTTAGCTAAAAGAAACCAATTGTAAGCTCATCGGGGAAAGAAAACAATCATCTTTAATAATAATTATAGTTTGAATAAATTATTGTAGTTGAATAAAACAGTTAAAATACTGCTGCTATAAAATAGCACTACCAATAATAGGTCTATTATTATTATTATTATTATCATTATTATTATCATCATTACTTCAACCATTTATATGCTCATTTAATATTATTATTATTATTTACATGTCTTGTAGTTTGCTATTTTTTATTATCATCATCATATCAAAATTATATTCTATACAAACAGCTTTTTTACATAATAATAAAAATAAAGTATAAATAGAAATTGTAACTTTCTCATCAGTTTTCCCTCGGTCTGGTCCTATCTTGTTGCCCTTGTTGCTGACTGAAGCCGGTCCCGAACTGACCCGGAGGATCCGTCCGCCGCATTCCACCCGCACGCGCTATCATAAACATCCTAGTCCCGGACCTGCGAGGGCAGGAAGTGCGCGAGGACAGGAATTCCACTCTTTCAAATTACATTACGGCCCGTTACAATGATGGCTCTTCAGTTCATTGTAGGCCTACCACACGCACACCGCGCGTATGAAGAAATAATAGTGGACCTATCACATTAAAGATACAGCAGGCTGTGAGATAAATAACACAGCAAAGCTTTAGGTTGTCCATTATAGAACAATAATGGTTATAAATGTGTTATATACACCTTCATCACCAAAAACTACAATGATCTCATTAAAAACTAACTGATGAGAAGCCATGTACAACATGCTCATACACAACTGAGTCTTACTGAATTATTGTTTTTCTCATCACTCACGCACTTGTTCTTCAGGGCGGTTATAGGAAGAACTGCTGTTCTGCAGCTTGTGATTGTGGCAACAACTGACAAGTGTTATAACTAAAATAGATATTATTTCATATAGGCCTGTGATACATGAACTCTGCCAACATGTTGCATGAATGCAAATTAATTTTCAGATATGTTTCGCTAGCTTTGTGACGCGTTGTGCAGTGAGACGTGTCGGATCTTTATATGATATATTTTTATTCATTTGAGGGGGGTCGAGCGATAACTTGAGAAAGAAAGAAGGGGATGTATATTTATCTAAAAGGAAAACACGGAGTCTTCTTTGTCTGTGATAGGCTTCTCAGTAACTGCAGTAGGCCTTCATGAAGCTGTCTCACTCATCTCATGCAGCCCAGAAAACAAACCTTAAAACACGATCATCTATTCGTTTGGACAGGATACTCCATGGTAAGCATTCCCTGTTAAAATTAAATCCAATTAGGCTAATAAAAATAAAAAAACAGAATTTCATATCTTTTGCTTAAAATAATCTAATTTTGGAGACCTGTTGTATGTGGCTCAGAGCAACATTTGAGTTAAAATAAAAATAATAAAACCAATAATAAATAATGTAAATAAACAAGAAATTGCCAGAATTTTGAGTCAAAATTTCTTAACATCCCTGGCAAATTCATATCACATCACACTAAACATATTAGTATTTATTAGCTAATATCAGTTTGCACATTGGTTCCCTTTTTATTGTTAATTATTTGTTTTATTTGTTAATTTAGTTGTTTATTTGTTGCTTATCAAAGTCCTTGCAAACGAAAACAGGCTATCAAATTAACATTCCTCGGCACCTCTCCGAAGCCTACAAGCAGTTCAAGTTTCAGGCTCCTTGTTTTGTTTACGGATTGTCGACATGCAAGTTTACAGCTTTGTTGTGACTTGACGCGCGTGACTGAGGCACCTCCGAGGCGGGAAGGTTACAGGTAATGGAGGAGGGAAAAGATAATAAAACATTATTTTGGGACCAGTAGCTTTAACCTGGAGACACCAGTGGCCTAGCTATATTGCGGTATGCAATATATAGAAAAAAATATACAGTCAAATTATCTATTTTGTCTATATGTTGCTCAAATGACGTGGTTCAGGTGATGCAAATTAGGCTAATTAGTCACATTTGTGAAGACAACTATCAGGAAACTTTTTCACAACAGGTAACAGAGGTATTTTCTAGCCACTATAAAATTACTTGATAGAAAGAAAAGACTTCACTCACAAGGCAATATCTCCATTAGCATAAACGTTCTTAAATACATTTCTGTCTACATCATTGCTTTTATCACTTTAGCCCCCCAAAAAAAAAGTATATGCTAGTTTAGCAGTGTTTTTAGGGTGATGCCACGGGGGCCACCAGGGGCTCCTTGAAGGGATTATGGGGCTAAATGAGAAATAGCATAAGTTATTGGCTATATGTTGATGACAGTTTAACTTTTAAATGAAGTTTACATTAACCTCTAAACACTACTGTAGGCTATGAGGAATAATTCGACTCTCTTTTTTCATATTCACATTTTTAGATTCCTTTGCAATATTTAATGATTCCTATGCAAATGTTAAAATAACCATGATAGGAGACATGATGTGACTGATTTTAAACAAACTGTTACTTTGGTCTTTCCTCAAACGTTTGTTGGGTAATTCCTCCACTTTTTTTTTTTTTTTTTTTTTTTTTTTTTTTTAAACCAGGGAAGTCGAGAAGACCACAGACTTTCTCTGGAACAATAAAAG
Source organism: Seriola dumerili (assembly GCF_002260705.1). Classification (NCBI taxonomy): domain Eukaryota; kingdom Metazoa; phylum Chordata; class Actinopteri; order Carangiformes; family Carangidae; genus Seriola; species Seriola dumerili. Next base: position 1,186,120 of record NW_019174592.1, read on the forward strand.
AAGACTAAACAACTCATGAGGTACAGTAAAGCTAAGCAAACTTACAAACCACTCCAACATATCTCAGTCGACTTGTGTGTTTCATGTAAATGGACAGTAAATACGTTTAGCTTATTCAAAACCAAAATTTACACACAAAAATAAAAGAAAAAGGTCTAACCAAGTTAGACTTTCTTTACAGGATACTAGTCATCTTTCGCACAAACAGAGCATAACTGCAGAATCAATGCATTTAAATTACTTTTTTTTTTCTTCTTATATTGAAAATCGTTTTATAAATTTATGGTCCGAAAGCATTTTTAAAAATCATTTCAGCAATGGATTTATCTCACCCTGTGTGGTTTGATAGCTGAATTAATTAATATACTGAATGATGTAATGTTTTAACCGAGCCAAATACTTACAAAGCAATGGCATAATGGCGTTGTTGAGATTATCTGGAAATGCTCTCCGTCTTAAACATGTGAAAAAGACATTGAAACAAGAAATAACATCGCGTCGTAACGCTTGAAACCGTGAGTCTGTGGTAATTGCACGTTGAGAGATGGTTGGCTCTCACCGCGGTTCAGCTGCTGCTGCTGCTGCGGCCAGGCTGCAGACTGGGTGCAGGGTGATGACACACATGCCAATGCTGTTCCACCTGCACAGACTCCCAGAGCACGGAAATACACTCCCAGAGAAAGCCGAGGGGACCCTCATGGGTGGCCAAAGAAATGTATACCTCTCCTTGCACTTCCCTCTCAATGTGAGCTAATTAAGCCGCACTATCTATCCAGACTTTTCTTAGAGCTGTGGACATGCAGCCGTTTGCAAATGTGCATGTCTTTGGACTGAGGTTGGGATGTGAGAGCCTCCATCTGGCACAGCTTAGTCAGATATATTATTTGGCTAAAGTTTGACTGAAGGTGTTTGGCCCGAATTATGTTGAAACAACTGTTTGTCCGGGCCAGAAAATGCACCTATAAGATCCATAATTCACATGTGAAAATGTGTAAACCTAGCCTACTGTTATTAATATTAAAATTATTAGGTTATTAAATACTTAATATTTGACTGCATGGTGCACGAAAATCTGACAAATTTATTTAATCAGATATTTCCATTTTTCTTTCTTTCTTTCTTTCTTTCTTTCTAATCCTTAAAGCAGAAAAAAACTTAACAGCCCTTTATGCCACTGAATTTAATATCTGTATAATACACAGTATAAAGAAATAGATGTAAGATTTAACAGCTTATTTGAATGGCACATTCATATCCAGGATTTTCTTAGTAATTGTCTATTTAAATGCAAATAGATGTGTAATGTCCAGAGTGCGCTATTTTGACCCGGGTCTGATACGCACGTATTTCAACAGGTTTAGGGAAGCTGATTATTTTTTCATATACTGTAACCACCGGAGGCGGAACTCAAATACGCACAAATCACGAAGCACTACGTCGCTGCACGGAGAGCATTGGAGCAAAAGCAGCCTGTCAGTGGATGTGAAAAAAGAGGAAAGGGCTGGGCTTACAACGACTCACAAACCACAACTTGGGTTGCGCCTGCATCACAAACCAGTTTAGAAAAATCCCTGTTGAAGAGAGAGGAAGGTCTGTTGCATGTCACCCACTGAGCTGCAAAATAAAGATTTCTCTGTGCGCAGTTTTGAGGACAACTTTCAGTTCGCGGTGCATCCCGAGGGTCTGCAGTACATCATTCTGCTCATCGAGGTTACAAGCGCCATTAAAGAGTTTTGTTTGTTGGCATCTGGACTGGACTTGTTTTGTTTTGGTGTGCGCAATGATGGCCACTTACCAAAACTCGGAGGATGACGCAATGGCCTTAATGATCCACGACACCAACACGAACAAGGAGAAAGAGCGACCCAAAGAGGAGCCGGTCCAGGACAAAGTGTCGGAGAAGCCGGATCCGTCCCAGAAACCACCGTACTCCTATGTCGCTCTCATTGCCATGGCCATTCGCGAGAGCTCGGAGAAGCGCCTCACTCTGTCTGGTATTTACCAGTATATAATCAGCAAATTTCCCTTCTATGAGAAAAATAAGAAAGGCTGGCAGAACAGTATCAGACACAACCTGAGTCTCAACGAGTGCTTCATTAAGGTTCCGCGGGAGGGCGGCGGGGAGAGAAAGGGGAATTACTGGACTCTCGACCCGGCCTGTGAGGACATGTTTGAGAAGGGGAACTACAGGAGACGCCGCAGGATGAAGCGGCCGTTCAGACCTCCGCCGACGCACTTCCAGCCGGGGAAGTCCTTGTTCGGAGGAGACGGCTATGGCTACCTGTCCCCGCCAAAGTACCTGCAGTCTAGCTTCATGAACAACTCCTGGTCGCTAGGCCAACCGCCCACTCCGATGTCTTACACGTCCTGTCAGATGGCCAGTGGCAACGTGAGTCCGGTGAACGTGAAGGGGCTGTCACCCCCCTCATCTTATAACCCCTACTCCAGGGTGCAGAGCATGGCGCTGCCCAGCATGGTGAACTCTTACAACGGCATGAGTCACCATCATCATCCTGCACATCCCCACCATGCCCAGCAGCTGAGCCCGGCCACCGCGGCACCGCCTCCGGTCTCCTCCAGTAACGGACCGGGCCTTCAGTTCGCCTGCTCCCGCCAGCCCGCGGAGCTCTCCATGATGCACTGCTCTTACTGGGAACACGAGACCAAACACTCGGCGTTACACACGAGGATTGATATTTAAAGTTTACCAAATGGTCTGTGTAAAAAATGGGGACTCTAAGAGGCAAAGAGTTAATTCCTGTGATTTCAAAACAGAACCAAGAGTATTTTTTTGAAGAGACCATTCTGAGGAGCTGTGTGGGTCCAGCTGACATCTGTAAATGTCGATGAGGAGGTATGCGCGAGTTGGTGTTGAAAAAGTTTTGCAAAATGGAAACGGGAGGTAAAGAAGTCATCAGGACACATCAGGTAGCACAACCTCTGGGAGCCATTTCGTGCGCCTGTGTTACACTTGGACTGATGGCCATAACCTGTAGTCAAAATTGTGCCTATGAAAAACTTTGACGGGGATAGACATTGCTGACACTGCCTCGGCTGTGTGATATTGGTATGCGTAATGATTTCTCTCAACTTTACGCACGGCTTCTCCTGACTCTTGCCAAATGAAACGTGAACATAAGATGCCCTAACCTAGTCAGAGCTTTAATGTGTCATTGAATCAGAGCTGTTCGGCCTTCTGAGTAACACGCGCTGAGCAAGGCCTGCATGGTTGTGACTCTTGTTCAGTTGCTGAGGTTGAAAGTGTGGGTAGAGATCCATCAGACTACCACAAATACAATTCAGGGTTTTCCATATTTCTTGATCCCATATGTATGTATGATATGATTTCCAATATGACGCCAGCCAGTGCCAGGTTTTGTTAATCTTTCTAATTATTATTTTTTTATAAACGTGATTAGCTATATTGTGTCCTTCATGTTGGGGCCATGTTTCATTTTAATTAGCACTTTTCCCTCTTTTCTAGATTTGTGAATTTCTTAATAAACTTGTATTTCTTAAAGTAAAACAGTGGTCATGAACTAATCTGTTCTAGCTTTAGGCTGTGATAACCACTGTTGACAAACAGCAACCAACAGTAAACAGCTATGTGACGGTAACGCAGCATTTTGTTAATATACAGTAGTTTTTACAGTTTGTTCAGATATAATAATCTGGAACCATTGAGCAGGTTTAGGTGAGGTTTGGGTTTGCACTCAGTCCACTGTTTACTTCATAAAATATCTGATATTCAGGCACAACGTCTCCAGGAAAATGTAAATATAGGCTATTTAATCGGTCATTTTTTATCTTAATTTATGATAATCTGTTAAATTTATCCTAGTAGTGTGACAAGACAAAATAGAGCATTTATCATCTACAGGAATAATAATGATAACAACAACCATATTAATATTATTAATAATATTAATAATAATAGCAATAATAATACATTTCCATTTACACTGTTATTGATCATTTGTGTTCCACAGCGACTGATGTCTGTTCTAATATAATATGTTCTGTGTTAGCCTACATCTTTGGTTGTTACTGCACAACTGCTCTACAACAAACAACCATTACGCATCAGTCATAAGTATTTCGTCCTCCTTTATTCAGGCCACTAGACGTTAAATATTATTTAAAAAATGTAATATTTAATGTAATTTGTATTTAATACACTTCACAAATGATTCCGTGTCAGTAGAAAATGGCGACGTATGGAGGCTAGGACGCTCCTGGAGTAGCATGATATTTCAGGATGAAGGATTTCCATGCGCGGAAAAAAAAAAAAGACCCGACCAAATGCAAAGTTTTCCACTTTCAATTATATGTTCTCTGCGCTTTAAATGTGAATAATGAACACGCACTTAGTTAAAGATTACCATCATTTTTTTTTTTACTTTAGCCCTACTCTAAATAGGTTAACAACAATAAACCTCCACCAGCAATAATAATAATAATAATAATAATAATAATAATAATAATAACAACTACAACAATGCAGAAGTTGCCAGTATTAAATAGTAGAGGTGTTCTTCCCTCTGTTTCCTGTAAATGTTGCCTGTGAGTGCTTCAACAGCAATGTTAATGCAGTTATCTTGTCGATGAATAACAGGCTACGGCATCATTTAGGAAATAAGACCAACAAACACAGGAAGGTATGATAAAAACAAATAAAAAAATTGGCAATACAAAGGGTCGTACAAGCAGGTCATAATAACCTTTACTCAAGTTGCAAAATGTGACATCACACTCGAGGATGAATTCATTCAGGCCAGGCTGTCCTGTGAGAAACAAACTATTGGTGCCTGTTGACAGAGTGTTAAAGTATAAAAACCAGACTCACAGCTCCTCCTTCTTAGTTGTGTGTTAGTCAGACTGTTGAATTACGTAGACACTTTCCTGTGAGCCCCAGAGGAGCATCCCCAGGCCCCGAGGGCCAGCGAGCCTCTCCGTAGAAGAGACATGTTGACGAATGAAACGCTTTAATACGGACTGACCTCAGCCCCGTCCCTCCTACTATCACCGTCACATTATCACAGCGGATCGATATATTAGTGCCATCTGGTTTTGACTGTATCACTACAAAAATGCACTGTTTTGACAACACATCACAGCTATCATGCACATTGAATTATTACGTTAGAGGCTGACCAATTACAAAATATTACCTCTTAACATTTAATAGCCCATTGTAAATTAGATTGTGGAATCACCCTTCACGGATCACACGTATTTGGCGCCGGAGTTCACGGTGAAGCAGCAAAGTCCAACGTCTCCTAATGTGAGTTTAGAGTGCCTGGAGGTGTATCCACACATTCACCTTGATCCACCCTCTCTGCTCCACAGCGTCTGTCAAACACGGACTCATCACCCAGAAAAATAAACCCTTCACTTGCACAGGCTATGTCATGTGCTGCTCGGGAAAACAATGACCCAACAAAATAAAACTGCTTCACATGTAGCAACGATAGTGGCATATACATGACATTTGCACGAGGGTTGCATAGTACCAATATACAGCTGCTTCTGCTATTATCATAAGACATGATTGTTAGTTAATTATTATGAGGTGATGTTTAATGTTGAATTAGCGATTTGTTGTTGCATGGTACACAATTTAAAAGTTTTCTCCATTTGTGACAGTGACCCGTATATAATCAGATTTAAAGATTTTTATACTTTTTTAAATCCACGCAAAAGGAAGCAACATAAATGCAACGAGCGTAAAAAGACTAACACAAAACAAAAATAGTCATCATATTGGACTTGATCATGTGGAAGAATGCAGACAAAAACTCAAAATTAACAGTGCATTAATTAACAAAACGGTTTTTAAAAAAATTAAAACAAGGATGTTTTATTTTGGCTACATCTTTTTGTGCGTGCCCACAATTTTGTTGAGCCCCTTGTATGTAGGCAAACTCAAGTTTAAAAAGAAGTAGTTAAATAGGCTAGTAAAAATCTATAAAACTTAAACACTCCAAAATTTCTGCAAAAATAAATAGTCGGTCTATTTCAAAATAGAACAACGCCTAGATTTTTTTCTCCATAGATTATTAATTGTTGATGAAGTCTTTATATTGAACTTTATAATTTTGTTTTCAGACTTGTGAATGAGGCGCATGATCCTTTGCTGACTAGTTTTTAAAAAGGATATTTATTTTAATCGTTAAATTAGAGATTCATTACAGGAACTCAATGAGAACACTTTCAGTCCATCACTGGAAGACAGATTCCGCATAAAACCATAAACACACTGCTAAAACGGGAAGTCTGGATACTTGTGTAGTCGACCACATGTGATGCCGTGAACCTAGCGTCTTCTTCTCCGCATGATAAACAGGCTTTACAGCAACGAACCGTCGACGTCAATGAGCACAAACGTCTTTCCTTCGTTTGCTCAGTAAACCTGCATGAGGCTGCGGTGATGGAAACATATAGGAGAAAACAGCACCAGCACCGGGACTGATCAGCAGCCGCGGTCCCAGCCGGAGTAACACTGACACTGGGGCCATCCTTCTGTGTGCAGAGGGACCGTCGAGGCGAGCCTGAAATGTAGCTGTGTACATTCTCTGCTTCCTCACATTAATGTTTTGTAAACAATAAGGAGATAAGGGCGCGTTTGAAAGGCAAGTGTATTCTAAACACTCTCAGAAAAATAATAAATACACAAGTGTTTTACAAGGAATGTTTCGGCGAATGTAACTAACCTTTGCATAAACTACAGGCAGAGGTGGGTTTAATGGTTTTAAAGCTGTTGATTTAAAGTTAAGAGTCGAGTTACATTTTTAAAGAGGAAAAAAAGAACAAACACGTTGAAGTTATTGATTATTATTTACATATTATTAGCATTTGCCAAATTAATATTGCAGGAGCTGTTTATTTAATTTTGCTTTTAGCCCTGTGTTTTTAAAGTGGCCTGTGATAGCCATTTATTACTAGTCCCCTTGAAATTTTGCTCACTATTATCCTATACTTCTGCGGCACAAACGCATGCACACATGAACCTACATACAACTTTTTGTTGTCACACTTTGAGCCCCAAATCTCCTCTGTACGAGCTGTAAAGTGAATATATCTGTGCGGCGGGCAGGTGTGCATCTGCGCAGAAAGGTTGACAGTTCAACCGGGCAGCCGGGAACAATGGGCCTGCATACAGGATGTCTCAGGGACTAAGGGAGATAAGGCCAGCCGAGGTTCATGGCTCCAACAGGCCTGCTTAACATATTGTCTTCTTTTGATTATAAAGTCAGCTGATCAAGGTTTGCGTCAGCTTGGACTTGCATGTTGTTTTGTTTGTGAAAAAAGGGCTGTGGGCTGGGTGTTCAGAATATTTACTACAGACAAAATTAATTAACTTTTAGTAGAATTAGTACTTATATATTCTAAAATATTTTAATTCATCGAAGTTCTGCCAGGCCGTTTCACTACATTAGAAATAGACCTAGAAATAGGAGTTCGTTGCATGGTGCATGATACAGAGAATTTATCATGACATACTGAGAGTTACACCTTAACAAAAACAAAAACGTAGCAAACCATACAAGACAGTTGTAGGTTTTTTTTTTTAACAATAACATAAGGATAGTAGATAACAATTATTTACATTAAGTGTACATACATAGGCCCACCGTATATGCATCAATGTAAGCGTTAGTCTGTTTTCTGGGGAAGGTGCGGAATAAGGCGCATGTCCATATAGCTGTAGGTGATGAATAGATGTTTCTATTAATCCTCAATTATTTCTGCGCGAGGTGAAAAGGTTTAACGCAATGTGCGGTTGTTTTCATGCGTCTTTTCCGCTGAACACGTACTGAATAACCGCGATTGTATCCTTTGTTACGCTCTCAGAGATGACAGATTATAATCAACAAGACGAATGAGGTCAACTGACTGTAGAAGCAACGCGTTTGACCCCCGCTTCATCATCGTCACAAGCGCGCGCACAGAGACAGACAGAGAGAGAGAGAGCGAGAGCGAGAGCGAGAGAGAGAGGCGCGTACCTGGCCTCGCTCCGGGTATGACAGCTTCGCATGCTCGACGGGGCACCGGCGATGCGACCCTGCCGGTCAAGTCACACGCAGGTTGCAGGTTTCCCAATGCCTGCACACAATTGAATTCCTGGCATTCTCACCAATGTTTGAGATTGAAGAGCAACAGTTTCCACTAAGAAGCGGCGCACATCACCCCAAACCCATTGAAAAGGAGAGTGGGGGTCACCACTGTTTGGTATACATCTGGTCCAAACAGGAAAATATGCAAAGATTTGATTCGCAGAAAATCCGGCAATTGTTCAAATCAGCATGAGATTTTTTCTTTCTCTCTCGTTGGAACAGAAGTACTAGAAGTTTCAATCTGTCCGCCGCATATCTGTGGCATTACTCAATATAGAGCTGTTTATTTTCTGAACGCGTCCTCTGGTGAATCTCCAATGTAAGCAACTTGTCACGGTGATCTACGTGATGTTTTCAGTGGCTGCTGATTTCTATCTTAATGACAACCCCGCGAAACAATAGACTACATGCAATAATTCTTTAATAAGTCAAAATAATTACAATAGAGTGTGTTGATACACTGCCACGGTTTATAAATAGGAATCGTGCGTTTGTTAACTGGACCTCCTGGTCAACAGAGGTTCGATGGTGTCTAGAAATACCATGACTATAAATACACCCAAGTGTCATCTATTCAAGGAAAAGATGGACTGTCTTCTATTCACAGAGAAAAATCATCACGCACTGACCTCTTCTTACCCTCCAACCAGGGCCACTCAAATGTCACATACAGGCCATCACTACACAGTCTGTCCAAATGAGGGGCGTCACGACTCAAACCTTCAGGAGCGAGGTAGTGGGACGCTGATGAAGACAGTAAGTGAATAAGTTACATGAGGCAAGAATGAAAATATTAATTTAATTTCTTGCACCGATCACATTTATGATAAATACTCCAGATCAGGGGATTAAAGGTAATCCTGAAACTCACGTCACCAAATAAACAGGTTTTCATTATGACATATCATCTCCAAGCAATACCTGGGTATGTGCCAGTGGACCTGTTTGAACAAACACACCAGACCTGCTTTTACCAGCATTTGTCTGATGCTAATTTCTACCATGGATGTGGCGGAACTGGGCAGCTTATACTGTAAAGGGAAATGCGATAAAATGTTTCCGTTCTCTTGATTATGAGCTGCAAATTGCTTTGTCGGGATTTAAATGGCAGGTCTTTTCCCATCGTGCACTGATGGAGTCTATTTTTAAACCCCTTTCCTTTCTCGACCCCCCTCTAAAAACTTCCGCAGGGTTGGCAACAAGAAGCTATTAGGATAACTCTTCTCCTGTTAACATTCCAATTAATCAAAGATGAAACCAAATTCCCACAGGGATCATTAAGGGCCAGCACCTGTTCTTCTGATACTGTAGGCTGTATAATAAACCAGTACGACTTCATGGTCAGACTCTGGCTGACCTCTGGGGACACGTGAGACATATAATCACTGCAAACCAGTGATACATCAGCCAACTATCAGTAATAGAAATATAACCTCATTCGGATATGAATGCCAAACACTGAGCTTATTTCACAACCAAAACTATTCCAAAATGCCTTCATTATACTACCAGGGTTTGCTTAAATTTCAAAACAGAGCCGTGTGGCCCGTTTAGGATACAAATTGCATGAGAGGTAATTCACACAATTAAATTAAGTGATGAGTCAGACCGGTATGAGGCTGTTTGTGTAATAGTTCTAAAGCAAATGTGTGTTTCAGGGTTCTATTTTAATGCTGAATTGTCTTTAAATGATAAAGTTTGTGAAGTTAGTCTCTGTCTATTGAGTACATGCAAAACAGGAAGTTGGCCTTAGGCCTTACCCTTGCCCCGCCTTTATGCACATGCCAAACCCAGTCCCAGGTCAGATTTCAGACACTGCAATCCAATTTCAGCTATATTTCTTTCAAGCAATTACATACCTCTTGGCAAGGCCTCACAATTAAACAAATGATTATATTTTGATATCCATAATTATACGCATTCGCATAAGGTACCCTTTCAAGTTAAATATGCTTTTTATTACACGCTTATCATGTGTGATGAGATTATACACAGTGTGGGTTTGGACTGAGTTAGAGTACATTTAATCAAATAAGAGGAGCAGTAATGGAAGCATGCTGGACCCAGGATTACACTGCATAGGCTGCTCCCTTTGAGCCCAGCTTATGTTTAGCAAAATTCAGACAATGAGAACGTTATGAGGGGAACTCTGAAGGACAGCCTTTAACCCCTGCCCACGAGTAGGTCAGGCACATGACACATTACGTAGCTTCTATCACTGATGAGGTGCACCACACATACTTGTGGCCTAAGCAGATTGTTTAAGTGTACATATCTCTGACGAAACTCCTTATAATTGATCGTATGATTCTGATCGTGGTATGATCTGGTCATCCTGTAGACACTCTTGAGGCCAGCTGCATACATGGCAGTGTAACCAAGCAATATGCAGCAATAACACTGAATACTATCACTCAACTTTCATTAAAAAACAATCACATTGGCAACATTTTTTTTTTAATTCACCAAACATGCTTCATCTGAGGAATCATTGGTTTTACCTTGAAACTGGCTCACAGTTAATAAACGCTGTGCTGTGTGGGTGTTTGCTGCCCCCATGTGGCACGAGAGAGACTATCATTTTGTGATGGGACAAACATTTCTAAGTAGCCTATGTAATAGTTTTAAGCAAAGACACCATTAAAAGAGTATACAGCACAGTCTACATCAAATTAGACTCAAACTACAATTTTTTTTTAATCATGGCTATCGTGCTTGAAATTATTGAGGATTTTCTACAAGAAATAAAAGAGTTATATCAAGATAAATGCTCCCTTAATTAACCAGCAATCGATACAGATGCCTATACCTAAAACATTCATTTCTATCAAGGTAAAAAGGAACAGAACTCTTGTCTAAAGGTGAGTGAGTGATATACACCTGCGTGATAATACCCCACAGAGTTACATCCTAATCATGCCAAAAACCCAGTGGCCTACTTCTTAATGTAGGTGAGACCAGACCAAGGTTTCACAAGGGATAAATCTCTGAGAAAAGGACATATACATCAAAAGCCCAGTGTGTAAATCGTTTCCATTAGAAGAAAATTGGCCCTTTTCACATGTCCCAGTCAGAAAAGCACAGGTGTAAATAATAAAACTCATGATGAGTGAATTCAATTCAGCTGCTTCAGTTTGAGGGCCCTGGTTTGATGTCTTACTGTCACTGTCATGCCTCACCGGGACACTTGAATAGAGCTGAGCCATTGTTGATTATTAGTTATTAACAACACCTGTGCTTTTCCTGCAACTGACGAGTCTAAATGTCTGCTGTGAGAAATGCCTATTGTTAATTTCAGTTTCAATATTCAGAGAGGAAGATTACATTTGTATGGTTGTAAAAACAAAATATATTAGAGCCCCTTCAATGACAATAAAGTTTTTAACTTTGTTATCATGCCCATATGGTGTTTTTTATATAATACAAGACATATCATGAATGAAACAAGCACTCAACACCATGACTGAGTATTTCCACCTTGGAACTGCAGTGAACCAATGACAGTCTCAGAAAAACGGATTCAGACCATACATCCACGATTTAGACCAGACAGCCTGGACTCCATGTGTCACTAACCAAAGGCACCAACCCCGTCCACTTGCTGGGACGCGGGCGGGCAAAAATTTAACCCGAAACATTATCATTATAGAAAGAGGGATAGTTTGTGTTAGCAGAGCCACTAACGCTGCGTCAGCTACTACCAGTTACAAGCTAACAAACAACAAAAACAAACGATGCTAACTATGCTTTACCTTACCGATTGTGCTACAGAGCAGACTCCTCCTCCGAGTCTGGGTCTGACTGGGGCTCAAACTTGTATGGCTGAATCTCTCCGATGTTTCCTTTAACGCTAACCATCTTGGTAAACATCACTCTTTCCCGGGCCACCGAAATCTTGTTGATACAGAGAGCGAGAGTTGCATTAGCATAAACACTAAGGCAGTGTCAACCACTGCCAGTAAGCTAACAAACAACGTAAACAAATAAAAGATGCTAGCTACTCTTACCGTCCTGATACGTCTTCTATTCGTTGATTTTGGTCGCAACAGACTCCTCATCTGAGTCTGGGTCTGACTGAGCCTCCAACGTTTGTGACGGAGTTTCTCTGATGTTTCCTAATAACGCTAACTATGTTGTTAGCTCCTTCACCGATAAACTTTGCGCAAGCGGCGGCGGTGGGCGGGGCACGTGATTCATAATTTCTCAATGAGGAGGTAAGCGTAGATGTGCTTCCGGTCCCTTTAAGAGTTTTTTGGTATGTTTTATTTATTTGTTTAGTTGTTATTTTACTTTTTTTATGTTGGTAAACCATGTTAAACAAAATATTAATCATAGTAGAGTGTTTTACATAACTAAAAATAAGTATTTTCCCTAACTCCGGTTTAAGCAATGATTATGAACCAAGTCGTCTGACAGGAAAGATAATTTAATAATTATACAAGATACTGGACTTTACCATAGTAAACCATAAGGTGTACAAAAAGGCTATCTGTCTTACAAATTGGTATGGATGCATAATATTTTGAGTTGAATAAGCAGTAACCCATTTGATCACCAGAGGGCAGCAAAGCCAAACCATAGGCTACGCTTTTACAGAGTTGTATACATTTCATAAAGATAAAACGTGTCAATCAGGGAGGGAGGGGGGGTCACCTTGCTTAAAAGGGTGCCCTAGTCAATGACTAAATAAAAGATTAGGCCTTATTCATGTATAAACCGACTGCCATTTGAACTTCCTACTTGCCAAATATATTCACTCGGGTATTTTCTTAAAAAGAAGAAGTTTAAAAACTATTGTTTTGCGTTTCCGGGTGAAACCATTGCTCAGAAGTTTTGTGCTGGTGCTTTGTGGCTGTTGGGAGAAAAGCCGTCTGACCTCCAAGCCGCTACTGGAGAGCTGCATCAAATCAGATAGACAGACTAAAACCAGAAGAGAGGAGATGCGGCTTTCACAATAAAAGCCTCACAGTGTCACTTAGGAACAGCAGGGCTGTGTCAAGTGTTTTCAAGTGTTATGTTGCAAAAGATTGTTGAATAATAGGAATGTGTTTATACAGGGGAAAACACAAAACAGACAAAAGAAAATACAGCCTATAAAATATGTTATTTGCTTCTGTTGTTTGATTTTGAACTATTTTGTTTAGATTTTTAAACAAAGTGATTTTGTAATCTAGAAACAAATTTAGGAGCTGCATGCAGCATGCTCCTCAAGAATAATTAGATCCCCCACTGTACACTACATGCCACACTGTAAGCAACTGTTATCACCTACCAGAAATACAGCCAGGCGAAACAAAATACAATCTGGTCTCTTTTTGACATATTATACACTATCGATTTGTACATAATATTTTGAGGTGCAGGTGTCTGGATGATTATTTCCAGCTCGTGTTTGTGTATGTTTGTTTTTGTTTTGTCTGAACAGCTGACTGACTAATTTTCAATGGACCATCTCTGAAACTCTAATCCGAACACATTATCATTTCAAATCTTCATGCTCTTATTCCCATACAGAATCTTATGATTATTAGGCTACGGACTTTATTGTCCAACATCTGTGGGGTAAAAAAAAATATATATATATTGGCTATAAATTAATAATCAAAACGCTGCAGATTGAGTCTCACACAGGCCACTGTCTGTAATCAATGAGGGTTTTTATTTTGAACACGTTGACCGGAGGTGCTGTTTCTCTGCTACTCTCTTAGACTTGACGGTGGCGGCGGAGGGAGAGCTAGCGGAGGAAAAAAAGCAGCGGTGGTGGTGGTAGTTCACCTTCTGAAACAAACAGGAAGCAAGACCGCGCTTCTTTCCACCTGCGAGGTCTGTCCTGCCCGCAGAGAGCCCGGCTGTGGATTCCTCTACCACACGAGACTTTCTATATGAGAAACGACTCTGTCCTGAAGACATTACAGCAGTATTAACTTCCAGCTGTTTGTACGCCCGCGTCATTCGTCAACGACATCACTGACTTAAGGTAAGTCACCCACTTATCCCCGTTTCGTGTAATTGATTTTAACCCCGCACTTTTAAACCTGTGGCGTGAGAGCGTCACACCAGACTCCGTTCATCAATCCGTCAATTGATTGTCGCATTGCTTAAGCTATCCAGAAAAACTATAAGTTCCCTTCCTCGGAAAACGCAGCGTAAAAACTTCAGCAAATCATCAACAGCCACATTTCAGTTCGACATTTAACGAGCAAACTAGTTTGTCCACCATTATTGAGATAAAAATGAATCTGCCAGAATTGTTTTATTGCCACAAACGTAATCAAACGCTCCCTATACATGGGTGGATGGCGACGGCGACCACCAGTTTTTAAGTTGGAGTTCATGAAAACCAAGTGTTGTTCCCGGGTGTAAATGCAGGCTGAATACACCGGGAAGGGAGGTCGTGCCGATTTGTTCAGGATTTAGGATTTGTTTTTTGGGGGAGTCGTTGATTTTATCCGCCAAGCGAGACAACAACAAACTCATTAGATTTCTAAACAGAGTTTGTTCAGTGCTCCCTGCGTACGAGAACGGAATGCAGCATTCCGGAGTGATTACAGCCCAACCGAGGTGACTCTGGTAGGTGCTTGTATTGTAACTGTATTGTTGCGTTTTTGTCCAGGACAGCATGTGTTCATTTTTTTTTTTCCTGTTTTCACAGCAATGACAGAAGCTGTTTTAACTATTTCAGCTTGTTTCGTCACATGTCCTCAACCTCCCAGCTTGGACTTCACTGTAGTTTTTCTTATATAACAATCAAGGCTGTGTGATTTCACATTTATACATACAGTCACCCACCCTGCATTCTCTTTCGGGATCCATGATTTTTAGATTTCAGTGAGATCAAGCTTTCCAACTATTTGGGAGCCTCTTGATCTTTATCTGTGACCCCTGTTCCCATGGTTCCCACCTCAGGTCTACATTGGGACACACTATTTGAAGCTTTAGCATGACAGCTGTGTCTGTTTTATTGTTGAGAAATAGATAGACACCAGAGCCAGATAAAGAGGATGTGAAACTTTGGAGAGTAATTCATGTAGTCGTCAGCTTTTCTGTCATAATCATACCAACCTTTTGGTTTTATTTCATGCCGAGACAGAAGACAGCAGAGGTTCAGTTTCTTGGGTAGAGGGTAGCTGCTTGGTTAGGTTTCATGATCCTTCTGATGTTGTGAAATTCAACTTGATTCATAAAAAGCTTAATAAATCAACAGTGTAGACTAATTTTACTACTTATTAGTCTGGCTATGATGTCTGTTCAAACCGGTCATGCTAACTTTGATATAGTAGAAGTTGTAGGAGCCTATTTGACAATAATGGCTGACTTGACATTCTGGCTACTTCTTTATAATTGTCATAATTTGGATCTTCTAATTAAGTCATCCTCTTTCTCAGTAAACATAGACCAGTGCCAACTGTACTGCATGTGTCATATACGAGGAGAATGTAGCTGTGACTGACTTTGTGTGCGCTTTTATATTGTTTTTGTTCTTCAGTCACAGTAATCCAGAGTTTAGTTTTAGCTCGCTCTGTGTCAGTAGGTCTACAGTGATAATGTCACTGTCTGCATGTACCATGTAACAAAAGCAGCTTTGTGCACAGGTGTCTGTGTATATATATATATGAGCCTACTCTGCTCTTACAGTGTGTGATCAGCACCTAGCTTGAGGGTTGAGCATTAATTTGATGTATGACGTTAGAGATTCTTCAGCTGGTAGAGATATTGCTACACCAATTCTCCGGAGGCCACTATCCTTTTAATATCTCTGGCTATTTGAAGCCATTGTAGGTGAAGCTGCAAATAAATGAGCAGCACTGTTTAATGGCAATATAGGATTGATGCTGCTCTAATTCTCCAGATTAAACAAAAACAGAAATCAAATCTGCTTATTTAAGTGTAAACAAATTCACAGTTTAATTTCTAGATACTTCAATTATAATATCACATTACATATACAGCCCTATTACAGAGGATTTTGTGCCCACCTCTAACCTGGCCTGAGGCACATGTAGACACACACACAAGCTTAAAGATGAATTTCTTTCACTGTTCACTTGTCTAATCTCCAGAGCTATTATCTTTGTGTCTAATGCATAAGAGCATTTCTATAGCAGCCCACACGCACATTTCCACTGTCCATCACACTTGATGATTACTTCAGTCTTGACAGAGAGAAAATCTTAAAGCCGTGTTCATGTTACAAAAGAGGAGAAGAATTTACCAAGAGGATTATTTGCTACTACTCAGGCACTGATCCTGGAAGCCCTGTGCTGGGTGGGGTCTGCCCCGCTGTCAAGCCTCCTCTGAGGTAAAGTTAGAGAACACTGATAAGGCTAACTGACGTCACTCTAAAGACATCCGCCAACAATGCAGCTATTTAGTCCAAGCCAGATTTAGTCCCAAAGCTGGCCTCTACCGAGAAACTGGGCACAAATGAAAGCAGAATCCTAAATAAGTGTTCCTCTAAGAGCAAGAAAAAAGGAAAGTTTTGCAACTGCAGTGACGTCCATGTTCTGTATCATGGGGCTTAAAAAGTTGAACAGTGCTGTTGAGTGAGATCACTTTCTGTGTGTGTGGGGGTGGGGGGGTGGGGGTGGGGGTGGTCTTATTTGTGTTGTAAATTACATGAATGATGCAGGTCGCAGTGAAGTGTTTCTAGTCTCAGTGACCTACAGCATGGTGAAATTCTGAGGTTAAGATAAGAGCAAGGAGCCACGTGGCTGATCCAGCTAGACTTTACTTTATATACCAGCAGAGGTTTTGGTGCCAGTTATCACAACAATAATGCAGTTTATTGTAGCATTTTTCAGAGTGCTCAATGTCTCTTCAAGTTTCAGAGTGAAGCACATCAAAATATAGAGGTGTAATGGCATATTGCAGCATGATTAAACCAAACATACAGTGCTGTCA
Source organism: Seriola dumerili (assembly GCF_002260705.1). NCBI lineage: Eukaryota > Metazoa > Chordata > Actinopteri > Carangiformes > Carangidae > Seriola > Seriola dumerili. The sequence goes on from NW_019174592.1 coordinate 1,203,138, forward strand.
GTAAGTATTTGGACAGTGATACTTTTTCATTGTTTTGGCTCTACTCCACCATCTTGGATTTCAAATGAAACAATGACTGTGGGGTAAAAATGCTGACTTTTAGAGTGTTCACATCCATACTGAGTGAACAGCGAGGGAAAGCTTGTTTCAGTCCTGTGTGCTTGAATACATGTCTTAACACTTATAGACCGGACTGTACATATATATCAAACAAAATATTTAAAGAGACGGAGAGAGATGCAGGACTGAATATCCAAGTTCAGAAAAAGGTGGAAAACAAATGAGAAAATATGAATTTTGAAGGTTTAATATGGAGAATAATTATTAGCAGTGTGTTTGTTGCAATGGCGATGGTCGTTGACCAGCTGATTTTTTTTTTTTGCCTGATATGTTCTCTGCCTTTGAGCTGCTGTCTCGCTGATTGCCTGCTGTGTTTGAATACTGAGACTGATTGCACTGAAGCCTTTAGATAAAATGCTGTTGCTGTTTTTCACCGTATTTCATATAAAACGCCTACGTATTTATTTCAAGAGACCCACTTTTGTAACGAGATTTGTATATTCTGTTGTTTGGAGTGAAACACCTGTGTGTGTTGCAACTATCCCTATTATCTTCCTCGTCACGCTCTCTGCCCCAGTGTCTCTGTCACCTCTCGCTGTCTCTCACTCATTCACACTTCCTGCTGTTATACCTTTAAAGTAATCACCCCTCATTATAGTGAAAGGCTTGCGTAACATCCTCTCAAAGATCAGTATGAAAGGGAGACAGGTTTTTGTGTGTGTGTGTGTGTGTGTGCAAGCTGGCTTTCACAATGTCTATTAGCTTGCATGATCACTATTGTCTTTTTTTTTATTTATTTATTTTTTTAAGCGGCACAGTCTCATCTGCTGCCAGTCCGGACCGAGGAAAGTGGAATGTTCTGTATTCTCTTCGACTGAGTAGAAACTGTACCCAAGTGCTTATTATAAAACTATACATAGAATGGAAATTGCCATAGCAAGAAATGTGACTGAAATGAGAGCGGCCTGCTGGAATTCTCCACTTTGCTGCACAGCACGCTGGGACCTGCCAAGGAATGCAGGGAAGACAGCAAGAGAGGGATAGAGGGAGATGTAATGAGGAGAGAGAGAGAAATGCCAGAGACAGTACAGTGAAATATATGAGAGATACAGTAAATCTTACATGACATGTGCAGAGTCATATAAAGAAGTCTGCACAGGAACACCTTGAACTAATAACTGCTTTAATTCATTCTCGGTTATTAAGTTGAACACAGTAGATTTAAGTGGAAAACAGTTCAAATGCTCCTGATACAGGTGTGGTTAGAGACGCATTTATTCGCATTTACTCTGAAGTGTAAATTCTACAATCCAGTTTAGGGCTTGACAGCATCTGTCTGCTCACCTGTGGGAAGCTATTCCTCTTGTTGTACCAGCGAACACACTCTCGCTTTCTGAAGTGAAGTGTGAGGGAAAACAGACTTCGTAGTTAACACTGAAACATGAAATGAAGACGCTCTCACCTTGAGACCTGCTACAGGCTGCTCCGTGTGTGACACAGACTTCGGTTGTGAATGGTGTGAAGATGTGACATCTTTTCACCTGAAAATTGGCGCATAAACATTATTAAATACCATTATTAGGAACGTTGAGAAAGTAGTGGACATTGGCTAGTAAACAGGTTTCCCACAGTTGTTGCCTGTTATCCTCTCCAAACTTGTCCATTCCAGTCAGTCAGTAAGTCATTCTGCCAGTGAGTCAGTCAATGATGAGGATGTTCAAATGATCGACTTTACAAATATCTGGAGTGTGTTGTGCAACTTGCTGGGAAGAACAAGCTTGATGATGTTGGGATGGTTTAATTCTAATCTGTGGAGCACATTCCTGCAGACACACTGCCCATATGAAAACATGGAGATATGATATATCACTCCTCAGCTACATTTCATTTCAAATTTGTATGTCATTTGTATGACACAGAATTAAAATATTGTAAATCCATTTCATGCACAGAAATCACAGGCTGTTTATTCTTATGGTCTATATTTACAGCGCATCTAATGATTTTGGTGATGAAAACAAAGCTAAAATGTTATCTGGTCCTAAATCTGAGAGAAGGGAAACATTGGATCGTACTTCCATGGAAATAAAAAGTAGAAGATAAGGACAGTAAGTTGTAGGAAAAAAATGTTTTGATGGCATACAGGGGTATAAAGATGATAAACAGGATGGATGTATTGGACATACAGTGCTTGTTTGGAGTTATGGAGAGTTAGATTGCCCATCACCACAGATTCTTGGGCTGCAGGAAAGTGTGAAGCAGGGTAGATAAGATAGATATCTGTTTCTCTCTGAAAAGCATCATCCTCTGTGACGAGTCTCTAGTAAAACCCGCTGACTGGTCTGAGGTGAATCAGCAAAGCCCAGTGAATACTCACTGTATATTTACATGTATATGTTTTTGTCATGTGTAAGAGATTGTTGTTAGAATCTTGAGTATAATTATGATGATGATCATACAGCATAAAAATAACTGCAAAACCATTTTGTAACAGGTTTAAGTTACCAGGCTGGTGACATTACAGAAACAGAAAATTATGTCACAAAGGAAGCACTGCTGTGTAAACCCACTTTACTTTGATTTAGGCAGCAATCTGTTGCTTACAGAGCAAGCTGTGACCAAACAGGAAATTACAATTTCAACACATAGGCCTTACAGATGTTCTAAATTAAGTCTTTCAGTTGTTTTACATATTCTTATAAAGGTATTCAACCTCACATATTCAAATAACACTAATAAATTCATTAGTGCATTAGTCTGTATCTGAGCCCAGATGGACTTAATGATAGAAGAATAAACACTTCATCATTCAGATTTTTAACATATCAAATATAAAAACGTTGTAATAAACAAAAAGTACATAAAGCACCAGACGTCTGTGGTGTGACACCAGTGGTTGCCGTGGTTGCTAGCTGTCTCCTTGCATGTAGCTTGATGCGGTAACCGCGGCAGCCCTAGATGCATAGATAGCGCTGGGTTATGCTGCTACCCAAGGGGGTCCAGCCTCCACTCAGTAACCTGAGAGGGCAAAACCTCAGCTTCACATCTCTATGGCAACACGTCTTCCCAGCGCGGGTCCCTGTCTGCAACTGCTGATGACACACACTGCACATGTCTGTCCCACACACACACTCTGCTGTGAGCATGCATTGAGCCTTGTGATATCATAACATGCAGACAGCCCTATAGTTTAAACATGGATGTTATATGTTACAAAAAAACTGGTTACATTTTTATGCATTATAAACATACGGGAAGACAGGAGGGTTGAAAGAGGAGTGACGGAGGCTTCTACGTTAAAGTAGAGAAACCATCACTCACGTTGATCTTTCACACTTGGCCTCAGGTGACTCCAACAACTCCGACTGTTGTTCCAACAGCCAGGAACCAAGTAGCATCACTGGCCTTGGTATGTGTTGATGTGTCCTGCACAAGAATCTGGACAATGTACAGTACGCACAAAGTTTAGCACTTTCGTCTTCCTCTTATTTCTCGCTTCTTTTGTGCTAATAGCTTTTGAGAAGCATCACATTTATCTTAAACTGCATTCAATTGCAACGTGGTGTCATCTAACTTCCTGCTGTCCTCATGATGTCAACAAGTCAGGGTGGTGTGAAGAGTTTACCTCTCTTTAAGTCTTTCTCACTTGTGTTTGCCCTTGCCAGTAACAGTTCTGTGGGTGTGTGTTGTGTGTGTTTGTCTTCTGAGTGATCAGCTGCTGTACCGTCTACAGACTGAGATGGACCTTTGCTCAGTCAGGCAGCCGGAAGGTTACTGATTTACAGCATCTGAGAGGAACTTTTGAGAATAAACACACAGACTCACACGGTCCACCCACCCACCTGAGGGCAGCCTCACAATAGCAGTTATAAATAGAGGTTGAAGCAAGTAGCTAAATACAGGGAGACAGGGTGAAGAAGTGCTTAAAGGCCCTGGGTAGACACATATATCACAAATAGCTGCAGTGATATAAAAACTTCATTTACTTTACTTTATCCACCTCTTAACTTTACTTTGATGTCAGTAAAACTAATTTCTCTTGTTCCTCTGTGACGGAGGGTCATAAACATCACACGGTGCTAATGAGTGGGTGGGTATTGTTTTTAGAAATGGAAGGACAGTGCTCTTTTGTTTACTGTGAGGCACTCATGACGCATGGTCAAATGCAATGGCCCTTCAGACCGCACTTGGTTTGGGGAGTGCATGAAATGTGTGTACTGGTGCATTCCTCTCGCAGTCCTTTTGCATGTATTGAGGTCATTAACTAAATTGTCTTTAATGGACATGATTTCTGAACAACCTCCTTAAGTTGATTTCTTGCATTTCCAAGCAGCGTTTACTTTGTATTCGTACAATAATGTTATAAAGAACATAAAAAACTTAGTTGAGATGAGATAGCGATCACAGTGAACATATTTCTCAATTTACACTGCATTTATTTATGTGTAGTTCCTAGCATTCAGTCATTGCCAGGTACAGTGAGGAAGAAATGGTGCAGTGTTGGGACAGGGAGTGCCCTCCAAGAGATTGGGTTTATTATGCAACCCTTCTGGAAAACCACCTGTTTACAAAAGGAACTTTCACTGCCCGTTATGGCCTGAGGGCTGTAATGAAGTTAAGGATATTTATGAGAATAGTGAGCATGCTCCCCTAGTGACTGACCCACATGACCCAGGCAATAAGAAATGGAGGGCATATTGGCAGACTAGGTCTGTGCGTGTGTGTGTGTGCGTGTGTGTGCGTGCATGTGTGTGCATGGATGTACCCCAAGGTGAGCCAGAGTGAGAGCTTTGTCTACTGATGAGGCCCCCAGTCATTTTAGGATTGTGCATTCCTCTCATTCCTGTAACGGAGGATGGGTGGAGGAGAGGAAGGGTGTGTGTGTGTGTGTGCGGGTGTGTGTGTGTGTGGAGAGAGATAGAAAATCATGAAAGTTATTCTAGTTAGTACAATGATAAGACTGAGATGAGTAAATCAGTTGGTTTTATTTTTCTTTTGTTTGTGTAGTTGGTCCTCCAGAGCAGAGCAGAGTGTATGTGCAACAGTGCCAGATGCACGAAACACTTGAAGCTAACGTCACTAACCACTACTCTGTGCATTGTGCTGGAAATAGTTTTCCCAGTGTTGTTATGCCTCAAAAGTAGTGCTGCAGTGCTCCTCTCCGACTGCCTAGAATCTGAAAAACAGAGGCACTTTATTCTGAAAATCAGTTACTTGTTTCTGAGAGAAACGTTACTAAAGTTGAGGGTCCCATATTGTATAAAGGTAGATTTCCATGTGTTGTTTGATTATAAAGCAGGTCTAGGTTCTATTTTAATACTGTGAAAGTGTCAAAGCCTCAGTCCACAGAGAAATGCACACAGACTGAATTCAGAAACTGAGCTTTAAAACAAGCCGTCAGCACCTATGTAACTTGTGATGTCACAATGAAACAGTCTCCACGTTCAGCCATGCCCCAAGCCCCGCCCACCTGAACCCATTGTCCGGCCTTGCTGGATTTGGTTTTTCTGATTGTTTAAATGAAACCAGCTATATTTTTATTCGATCACTCAGAAAACAGTCAGCCAATCAGAAGAGAGGCTCAGGGCCTCCTCTCTTCTTATTGGCTCACCAGCCTTGTTTTTTGGTTTTTAAAACCACAAATATATCTTCTTATGGATCAACACTTCAAACAAAACACTGGAAACATATAAAACATGGACTTTTTGACTAATGCTGTGTTTGTCACAAAATAATTGAACCATTATGACCCATTTAATGCTCTAAACTCTTGCTCTTGTGCTGTGTTCATTAATGATATTTCATGGTGGATTTACAGTTTTATGGTTTTTTCCAATTGGAGCTTTTGTATCGCAGGTTTTAAAATAGGACTGAGAATGTGATCTTTGTTGTAGCTTTAGCCTTTAGCTAATAGGAGTTGCATTTATGCTCTTGTTCGTCTGTAAAACGACCATAATTGTGTCAAGATAATCTCATATAACAAATATGAATATTGTATGTGTTGTAATGACTGTGTTTAAAACGCACGTCTAAAAGGCCAGTAGATGCAGAGAAGGTTTTGTATCGTAAATATTGAAGTCGGCAGTAGCACCACCAACTGCAGTATTTGTTGTCATAACTAATCAGGATCTTGCCAGCTATTTTCATGCCTTCTTTCTGGGAATTTAGAAAAGTTTAAAGAATTAATACTTCAATTAAATTAAGGTTTAAAGATAAGAGTTCTTAGAAATTTGGATATCCCCCTTTTTGGAAAACATGAAGTGATGGTGAGAGCATAAGTCTGAACTTCAGGCTTCAGAATCATTTGTCACTAACGTCACGGCTCTTTTTTTTTTTTTTTTTTTAACAATCTGTGATTAACCAGATTATTTTCGGCTTCAGCCCAGAAACAAACTCAAAAAACCATTGATGTTACAGTGCAGTCGTTTCCAGAGAACCGCGGCAAAGCTAACTTTGGGGTTGGCCCTCCAGCAAAAACGTCATCAGTGAATCGCTTTATACTGAATTCTCTGTCTGTCTTGCTCTCTCAGTTACTTCAGAATCTTCACTGTAACACACACACACACACACACACACACACACACACACACACACTGGTGTTGATCATGTGATACTTTGAGCTGAATTCAGTCGGGAGTAAAACATTGACTGTCTCTGGCCTGTGATTTTATCATTCTGTTAAACAGCACACTTCCTGGAACTTTCCACGTGCAATCTTACTGTAGCTGTGTGTGTGTGTGTGTGTGTGTGTGTGTGTGTGTGTGGACTGTACCACAAAATAATTATTATAAATTATGTTCTTTTGAAACCCAGAGTCTCACCTCTTCCTATGGATTTACTGCTTTAAATGTATAATCATTGTTTCTTTACATAAAACATGTCCGACTCTCTCACCACAGTTGTTTGTGTGAGCCTCTCTGTGTCACACCCTGCTAAACAAGATAGAGCATCTGGACCACAGGGGAAAAACAGGAAGTTTACTGACCTCAATCAGAGTGTGGGCATTGCGTGTCATCACGGTTTATGGCCTCATTGGGTTTTTTTTTTGCCCACTGTATATTTGTTTACCATAATGCCCAGTTTACATCTTGGTCTCCATAGTAGCAGCTCTTTGAACTGTAGGCAGATGGTACTGATGGAGAGGCCTACACACCGCCTCGGGCACTTTGTCCGCACATACAGTGGTCACGTCCTTGGCTTCCTGTTTCATCTTGATGTTTCAAGCTAGAGTTGCTGTTCTCTTATATTCAGAGTTTACATGAATAAGGCTTTTATTGTCTCATATTGAGCCATATTTGAATGAGGCGAGACCTGCTACTCAAGCAAATGATGTTTTCATTGACTCTGCCAGTTAGAAAATGAAATGAATACCAGTCATCTGAGATTTTTTCTTCACTTCTTAAAACTGTGAGATAAAAATATCTATAATGATGCTGTTAGTAGTTGTAATATAGCAATATTTTGTTAATGAATTAATCATTTTGTGTATTTAATGTCAGAAAAAAGTGAAATAAGTCTGTTATAGTAAACCCCAGACCAATGTAGCATCTTCAGATTCAAGTCTTTCTCAGTCAGAGGTCAAATATCTTCTGTTTACTGTTCTGTTGATTATCTAATCAGTTAATTGATAGCTAATCGCTTCAGCTTCAACTGTTAAAACTGTAAAGTAAGGTGTAAAGATGAATGAGTTTAACCATGAGTCAGTTTCATCTATACAGGTAATAACAAGTGAAATATTAAAAAAAAGAGCATATTCACATTGATGGGTAAATATAGAAATTAATATAGTAAAAATTCAAGTTGGTTCAAGTTGGTTATGATAAATTCTGCTGGCTGCTCATGATAGTTTGGAACCTAGATTTCTTAGAAGAGGACTTCTGCTTGAATGCAACATCAGCTGCAGGAAAATCCTTTTCTCACTCTTTCATTTTGGGTGCTTAAACGATTCAGCACCATGTGACTCAGACTTTCTTTTAGGTGTGAATCACGTTTTTTTGGTTTTTTTTTCTCACCATGAGTCCTTTCACTTCCACTCTCACAGAAAAATAACATTTCTTCACTTGTTTTTCAAATCACTCACAGTGAATATTTCAAATCTGTTCTGAGTATCTACTCAGTTTGCTCGAGATAACGATGACAAACATAAAGTAAGCGCAAAATTCAGCCGCACAGGTTGGTTCTCCACAGGATGTTTTATCATAGCAGCTGTGCTAATATTTTTGTACAGCCCAGTCTACAGGACATCTTTACTGTCAATATCAAAAGTAGTTGCATGCAATCACTTTCCTTGTCAGAACTGGTAAACATGACTAATAGTGGAAAAACTGAATCATGCACCTTTTTGTTTTCATACATACTTTCAAATGATGTTGCTCTAATTCGTCTGCTTGTTGCTTCAGTGTTGACCGTTTTATTCTTCAGTGTTTCCAGAGGTGAGAAATCCTCACAGATGAATACTCAGTGATTTCTAACATCATCTCCACAATAATCCTGAGTGAGAGAGAAAAGATTAGATATCAAAGAAGCAGGAGGCAGAGGGAATAGATGGTGAGAGAAGTGGGACAGTGGAGAGGGTTCAAAGGGGGCACTTTGAGCGCTCTGTTCTTTCTGTTGTCTTATCTCGAATGGCGGGGGCCGATGGGGCCCCTTGAGTCAAATCAGGTGATGCAGACTTGCGGACAAATCCTCAGTGCAACTGCATCTTGTTATCTTTCAGTTCTCTGTGTTCAATCACTTTTCACACATTTTACTTTTCTTTACTGTCTCTTCAGTTTGATCTTTAGACCTCACACCTTCTTCTTTGTACAGTTCCCCCCCCCTCCACTGACAGTTTGTTTTGTCCTCTCGACCATCAGATGCAGTGTCCCAGAAGCTACGCAGACGCCCCCAGTGAGGAGCAGAGGAACAGGAAATAAGAGACTTCAGGAAACAGCAGGTAAAACCGTGTGTGTGTGTGTGTGTGTGTGTGTGTGTGTGTTTGTGTGTGTGTTTGTGCATGTGCATGCTGTATCTTGTTATCGTGGCCTACTTTACCTGTGTTTCCGCCGTGTGGTTGTGTGTGTGCATGTGTGTGCGTGTCTTTCTCTGTGAAAGTGGGAGAGGAGGAATGGAGCAGTGACTTAGCTGGAATCTGGGAGAGTAGGCCTCGTTCTGACAGGCGGGGAATGTGTGGAAGTCAGCCAGCATGCTTTACTTTCACGTCAGAGATCAGTGTTACACCATCACACCACACTGCATCATTTGTAATGTGTTACAAAATACCTCCTGTGTTGTTGTTTTTTATGGTTTTTTTGTGTAACTACAGCTTGCCTTGTGGTTTGAGCCTTAGCTGCTCTTCATTTCCCTGTCACAAGTATTGCACCTTGTGCTTAACCAGACTTTGGACAGTTTATGTAACAGGTAGCGCAGGAAATAGTGGACAGTATCATGTATGTATGTATGTATACATTGTGCACCAATACAATCTGATGCACAACATCTGTCTTTACGAAGCTCAGAATAAAGTGGCCGTACAGATGCCTGTTTTCCCCTCGCTGTGGGAAGTAGTTGCCCAGTGAGCTGATCAGCAGGGCCCTTTTTTAGAACAGATGTGGTGATTGGATGAATGGTCTCAGCACTACTGACCCAATTAGTCGATCCAACCCCGGTTGTTGCCAAGTGCAGTGTACGAGTCGACTGCTTATTAAGTGCAGAGTCGCTCGCTCATTAGAAGATGTCTTTTTCTTTTTCTTTGGATTAATCTGCAACAAGTCTGATAATCAATTCCCTTTATAGGCCTGTTCTTCCTGATGATGGCATGTGCATGCCATCACGTTTGGCTGACGGAGTAAACACTGCCTCACCTCCATCCTCCTCTCAGATGCGTCAGATGTAATACTTTGTAAATGTGGTCGGACAGGTGCAGCTTTGACATCTATCAGCATAACAACCATATTTCCTGCGATCAGTCAGCGCTGGTGGCCAATAAGGACCAATAATTGGTACAGATGCCTCCCACCTGCGCCCCCCCCCTCTTTCTTTCACTCCTACTCAAATGTGGAAAAATAGCTTGATCCAATTATTTGTGCTATGCTCTGATCATCCCACCAACACTGCTGTGTTGTCACCATAAGCAGAAGGATCTTTAATGGTCATCATGTAGCTTCTCATAAGGCAAACGAGAAACATCCTTTCGCTCTGTCTATTCTTTATTTTTTTTAATGTTCTTTCATTTTAGTATTAACATCAAGCAGCGTGCAGAAACCCTTCCACTCACACAATTGTAGGAAGCCCTGCCCTTAAGTGCATTCTTAGCAGTATGTTTGGGTGGCATTATCCGTGTGGCACTGACCTTGCTGCCCGAGGTATCGCAGAAGTTGTGTATAATTAGCCTAGCCTGTGTTTTCAGCTGGACAATAGCACATGCACTGGTACAGTTAGCTAATTATAGATGGAGAGTAAAGAAAGGCAGTTTACATGAGTGAATTATATTGTGTCTGCAAAATCAACGGATGTGTTTGTCTGTCTGTCTGTGTGGCATTGATTCTTGGTCACAACAGTGGCTTGTGTGTGTGTTATATTATTAGTTAAACAGAAAGGGATGCTGTGGCAGTGCAGTGTGTGCAGAGTCGAGCAGTGCGGACAGATGGATGGATGTATAATCTGAAGAGGAGGACATTAGCATGTCATTTACCGCAGCTAAGTGTTCCCAGAAACCCAGTCACCTCTATAGCGAGATGATAGCCGGAGCCAAGGCTTATGTGTGTGTGTGTGCGTACCATTCAGTGCCAATGTGTGGCCCTTTGTTTATGAGGGAGATAAATGGTCGGTTTGGCAAGATGATGCTGGGAGACAAATGCTGAAAAATCAGCAGTGCGTGTGGGAGCCATCCCCGCGACATTCTCGGCAGCTCTGTGTTATTTTTGTTGATTTCTTTGGAGCCCCTCTTCACTGTTTCGTGCTGCATGTCCGTGTGTGACAGGCTGGGGTTTCTTTCAAATCTATTTTCAAACTTCCCAAATTTGAAGAGTCTCACTGCTGACCTCAAACAACCTTTCAAATCTTCTCTGGTCTTCCTCTGCTGAACTTGAGTTTTTCATGCAGGGGTATTTAAAATACACACCGTGGTTGAAATGATGCCAAAATTGAACATGGGACATTCTACCTTTCATTAATGGAGCTGAAACAATTAGTCCAGGGAGTTTCAAACTGTGAGGTGCAAGTTGCAGGGGGTGCACGGCAGGAGAGACATGAGACAAAGATACTGTGTGAGAGTAAAGATACAAGTTCAGGCCTGTGTAATTAAAAACAACAGGAAATCAGTGACTGTAGATTTGCTCATTGATTTAGTCCATTTATCAACACAGTCATCAGTTGCAGCAGCACTGGCTGTGACAAACACTTTTTTTATGGGGCTAATTAAAGTACTTTTGGATACTTTAAAGCTAATTACCTCAGTTTGCATCAAAAGTTGTACTTTTTGCTGTAGTATCTCAGTCGAATGTGAACCCACAGCCCTGACACACATATTTTTAGATTCAGTGTGACCTATAATTTCCATCATTCACTTCCAATAATTTCCTGACATTTAAAAGAGTTACATGTAGGTATTTGCTATCACTACATAGCCAACTTTAGCATTAACAGCTGTTAAGAAACTTGTGAGTTCAGGATTAATCTTCGATCCTTAACTCACCAAGAGCTGTGTCCTAACTCTTGTTCTGCTTTGTTTTGCTTCATCCTCTCACGTCTGACTGAGGGCAGACTTTAGCCTACAGCGACTTATGGCTAGCTGGTTAGCATAGTACTCTGCAGCATACTTGGACGTCTTTGACATGATATCAAAACTGTTATTTCTTCACATTCTGTTGATCATTTTGGTTGATTTTTTTTTTTCTATGTTTTAAACGGAAATACCAACATATAGCTCCTTTAAGGACCAAATGATTTATCATGTAAATAAGTTTACAGATATGATGTTACCAGTTTTTGAGTGTTTGAGACATTGTTTGATATTGTGGGTGGTAACAGTGACAGTGATTTACAGTTATTAAGTAGATGTATTCATAATAAAGGTTAATTTCTTTTTGTGGAAAAATAATGACCTGAAGAGAGAAAAAAAAGGTGTGAAGTGCGTCTACAACATGTTGACTCCCTAATGATAGCTGTTCATTGTTTCCTCTTTGTAAGAGTTTCCGAGGAAAGCTCCCCCAGTCCTTTTCAAAAAAGAAGCTGTTGTGTCAAATGGAACAAAGGCTAATCCTTATGTCACCCTCACAGAGCAGCTGTTGGTGCACAATCCTGCTCAACATCAAAACAGGAAGAACCATACTGGCCATACCTATCATTGGATGCTGAGGCAAAGAAGAGAGAGGGGGGCAGGGGGGTCAGAAATGGCCTTTAATATAGTATTCAAAATAGATCAGTTCTTGTTTCTTGTTTGTTAGTGTATTTATAGAAGAGTGGGATTTATTTTTGTATAAATCTTCTAAGAACTGTGTTTGATTCATTGTCAGGAGCAGGCAAGGCAAAGAAGAAATTAGTTGTGTTTATGTGTGTGTGTTTGTGTGTGTGTGTATATGCCTGCATTGAATTTCTTCATTTCCTGTTTCACAGAATCAGATTGGTAAGGCCACTTTGCGTGTGTAGGCTTCCTTGTGTCTGTGGTGTGGGTGTATCTGTTGTTTGCTTTGAATAATGATATGGTTGTGGCAGGAGTTTGCATAGCCTTTAGCTTTTCAGTAAAGGTATGGCAAACATCAGCTGCACGTCTGTCAGAGTAGCTGGTGTGTATTTACCGTAGTATTGACTTTAATCAGCAGAGCTCAGACTAAGAAAGCAGCTTGTTTACATGTGCTTAGGCATTGACCCCTGTGGTGTGATGTGTTGGTGTGCAGAAGCTACTGAAGGTATGAGTAAGCCGCCTCATGCTGCAGATCCCACAGTGCAGAATACAGCTAAATAATGCAAGTGTAAGTTGTTTATTGCGGGGGGGGGGGGGGGGGGGGGCACTGTGTGACCAGCACCATGTGACCCCGCTGCCCCCTGCAGCCTCTGTGTTTTTTGTTTTTACTGGAGCTCAGTGTGTGTGAGGCCAAGCTGACAGAGCTTTGTGTGTGTCAGAGGGGGAGAGAGAGAGAGAGAGAGAGAGCAAGAGGAGGGAGAGAGAGAGAGAGAGAGAGAGAGAGAGAGAAATGTTTTAGGGGGTTGGTTGGGAAGGTTGATGGGGGCAAGCGAGGGCAACACAAGGGCAGTGTTTGTGTAGGGCACGGGACTGTCCTCACTGGCACGCACATACAAACATACACACACTTGCCAAAAACACAGAGGCTTATTGTGGACACGCAGCCCAGTCGGGTCCACCCACTACAGTCACACATTGTATCACACTTTGCCTTTCCATCTCTCTTCTCTTCCTGTCCCCTCTCTCTCTCTCTCTCTCTCATTATCCATCACTAATTAGTCTGTTTTCCTCTGGTGTTATCGTGACCTCACATCCACACTCCACCTGTGCGGTTAGCTCATCAGCGTCTCATTGGCTTCCCGTGTTCTCGTTTTGAAGGCTGTCAAAATCTTTCCATCTATCCTCAATCGCGTTTCCTTCTCCTGTCACCTTGAAAATGCCCCCCCCACCCCACCCACCCACATCCCCTGTTTTCCGTCTCATCTCTGAGGGAGGTGAGAAACGTCTGAGTCATGGATAGAGATCCACATTTGTCTCTCTGTGTGCAGCCTGTGTGCTTCTCCTCACTTGTCTTGTGTCTTGTGTTGTGAATCGGGCTCTGTGGAAAAATCACACTTGCACATCTGATTTGCTCCCCCCACCCAACGCTCTGTCAAGCCCCCCTCCTCACATACACAGACAGCTAATGAGATGAACTCATAATCCATTTTTATTATGCAGTCTGTCTTCATGACAATTAATATACATATCACATCACTCTGAAATTGTCAACAAGACTATTACAACTTTTCAGTGCTTCATTTTACTTGCCCAGCTAATGGAGTCTAATACAACCACTCTTCTTAATGAAGGTTATGATTAAGGTTGGAATCAGAGGGAATTTGATTAAGACAGTTTGTAATTGTAAATATTACAATACAATTCCCATGTTCATGTCTGAGAGACAGTTTTCTGTTACTCACCTTACCTTCAATGAGGTAAATGAGATGGACAAAATAATAGAAACACCTGTCAGTGTCAGACCAACTACGTCCTCCAAAACACTACATACATATACCGTACATGGCCTGCTCTCCATGTGACCCACCCCTAGTGGAAGTGACTGTACTGTTGTTACTACACACACCTGCTCGTGCTCTCACGCTCTCATGCATGACACAGTTCAGTGTGGACAGTGTGTTCTGGGCAGGTTTAAACTCATACCGCCTCTAAGTGGAACTTGTGAGATCATGTTTTTGACATGGGATGTTTAGTGCATAATATGGTTGGTGTTCAAGCTTGGCATTACCTCAATAGAGCGAAGTTGCTAGGCAACTGATTTTAAAAAATGATCGTTGCCTTGTTCCCTTTTCAAAAGTGATGAATGATTGTATTTTCTGCATTTCAATGTGCCGTTGAAGGCACCGTCAACAAGCATGTTCTGTCCACACCCCACTGTGTGATGTCACTGCAGGTGTTTTCCACCAGTTGTGAAAAGCACAGTTACTGGTGTGACAAACCACAAACAGTAGCTTTGGACAAATACGTACAGGGAAGTTACTAAAGCAAATACAATTTAAACAAATGATTGTGATATAGTAATGTGCAAAAATTTACATTTATGCAATATACTAGGGGTGGATGCCGAATCCCAAGATCAAAGCAGCCGCGAAGCAGGAGAGTGTGTCGCTTTATGCATCAAAGGCTTAAATCATACTTTTATTTTGTGTATCGCAATGTTACTTATAGACCATATCGGCCAGCCCTATAATATACATAATGCCATGGACAGTTTTTATTTTTCAGTTAATTAAAAAAAATCTATATTTGCTGTAACCACCTTTTGCCTTTTACATGTGCACAGTTTTTGAAGGTAGTGGCAGGAAGGTTGTTCTAAGCATCTTGGAGAACTTGCCTCTGTTCTTCTGTCTCTTAATGTAATCCCAGACTGGCTCCATGGTGCTGAGGTCAGGGCTCTGTGGGGATCTTTATGACTCTGGCTGTATGTTTGGGGTCATTACCATGCTGTGGAATGAATGTGGGACTGATCTGTGACGGAATCCAAACATATAAAGTGACTTAAACTCATACACAGTACTGTTTGTCCCAACTGGCATTTACTTGAAGATAGTGCATTTCTAAAGTTTGTTCTGTTGTACAATTGGATGGCCTCTTGACACTTCCACAGGCTAACGGTAGCAAGTTTTTTTTCTTGAATCTATATGATGTTTGAGATTTAAAAAAAAATAATAATAGTAATTAAAAAATAATCAGCAGTTGTGCAGCAGCAATTTTTACTGAATTGATGTGTTGAATGAATTTTTAAGTCCACATTGGGGGAAAAGGGTTTATTCTAGTAATGCATATTGCCCTATATTTTTAAGACACAAGGACAATGAAGTTGTATAAATGATCAACTCCAAACATTTACACGTGCAGAAATGATATGATTTTGGTTCCTGACTCACTATCACAGTTTAATCATGCAACCTGCACACACTGTTTTGCCATTAGTGAGTATTGTTGGAGGGATTAAGCATCGCTCTAAGAGCAATCTGCGGTGTTGCATGAAAAGGATCTGGTCCAATTGCTCCTCCGCTCCTTACCTCCCTTCTGTGCGTCTTCCTCCCTCCTTCATCCACTGATGCAGATGCAGAAATAGAAGCACATATTAGACCCCCTAATGTCATTCTAACTTGATATGGTCGTAATGCAGACCTGCACTGTCACTATCTATCTGGTGTAGTGACTCATCGTGATGTCACAGTCAGAGGCACTTTGATGTGTTGGTGCACAGTTGTCACATGAGGTTTTCAGACACGGCTGTTGAAGTGCTATGATGTAACTTTCAGTCTATATGGTGTTTTCTTGCCTGTGATGTAACTATAGGCAATGGATTGGATATGATTAGTGTCACGGTGGATTTATAGCCGTGTGACAAATGTCACTTTGATTGCAAGTGAATTATAACCTTCACTGTAATGCAGTGGGAAGTTTATTCTTGCTCAGCACAGTGAAAACATGGTAATGTCAGAATCCATTACACAAAATGTTCGTGGACTGTGATGTCATAGCGATGCTGTGGGAGCTGACCTCCTCTGTCATCTACGTAATGACGGTAAGATTGTTGGGAAGGTTGGCTGGTTGAGTCATCGCTCCGCCGGGACAGAGGTGGGAGATGTGCAGCAGCACCAGTCAGAAGAACAAAGTACGTCCCTGAAGGACAAAGAAAGGTGGACGTGAATATGAAGGGGGCACAGTAGGCGTTCGAAGGTGGAGAGAGCCTCGCTCATATTCTGCAAATTTTTACCTTTCGTTATTTGTTAAAATCGTTACATTTACGGTATTTTAACACTCGCTGTTTATTCACCAGAAACAGATTGATTATTGACTCTACAGACGTTAGATATATCTAGCTGGCAGTGTACACATTGAATGTGCTCAGTACAGTAAGGCTGTTTTTCTGTATGAGACAGCTCAGACTGAACTCACCACGAACTTCGGATATTTTCCTGCAGTTTCTCTATTTTTACTCTTGCCTCCTGTGGTTTTATGAAGTGGAGTTATACGGCCACAGGATCAGCACTAATGTTATAGCTCAGGTTGAAACCTTTCCAACATGTGCAGATGCATCTTCACCTCAAATTTATGCTGCCCAGGGCAAATTGACATCTGTCCGCGTTCACTCACATCTTTGCATCTACTTTATATGGAGTCACTCGGCTTCAGTTTCAGTCTGGACAAGCCTTTAGATTTATTACACTGGCGCCCATCTCAGAATCCACGGCACACAAATTACAAGTGTGTCTCATGGATTTTTACTTACATAGACAAACTTTGTTGTCCATAAAAGCCATAAAAAGATATTTTATCTTCCTCTACTCCAGCAGAAGATCTTGATTTGACTAGAGAGCAGTTGAGTAAACATCCTCGAAAGTAACACTTGAAGAATAAGAAAAGCAGGTCTGTCTCTGATTCAGCGTTGATGAGCTTTTTATGAATGACTTGTGGGGACTGTAGCTCCAGTCTTTGCTTGTCACTCACTTCCTGTTTTGCTGTCATTGCATCCTGTCTGAGAAGAGGGCGTTTGCCACTGTGTCACTGGAGGTGGTTAGTATGATGGAACGCTGTTAGCTCGCCGGATGTGGTTGTTACATACACACACACACACACAAACCTTACCAACACAAAAATACACACCCACCCACACACACGCTCCCACTCACACACGCTCCCACTCAATTACTCCATTCACATTTCCTCTCACATACAGAATGTATGGAGATAATTTGTTCTTTAGTGGTTGTGAGACTATTTTACAGGGGATTTGGTTTCAAAACATTTCCTCATTTCTATTTCCAGGCATGATGCTTCTCTGTTTTCTCTAGGATACGGCTCTAAGATGACGATTTGGTTTGTAACATCAGGTGAAACTTGATCCCTGTGGAGGAACTGGAGCATGGAAGCCATAAGCAGTTGTAGAGTGCAGCAAAGATCTAAAAATCAAAGCATGGAGAAATAGCAGTAGAAGAACTTGAAGTGAATGTGCAACTTGTAGTGTAAACGTCCTGCAGTGATTTTGCACAAACACATGCGCACACACACACACACAGACAAAAAATGTCTAGTCACTGACCCAACCTGAGTGTGTCAGCGGTGAAGTGACTGTAACACCTGAGTGTGCGTTTACCGTCGATAGCCACCACCTACATCCACTCCTAAATACAGTACGTGCTCACACTGCTCCAACAGTGACTCAAAGTACACACACACACACACACACACACACACACACACACACACACACACCCGCCACAACACACAGAACACACACACACGCCCCAGCTGACCGCTTATCCACACACCAGTCAGACAAACACACACTGTTGAGCCTGAGCTTTCTGTTCGCCTGCAGGCCAATACACACCAATATTCAGCCATATTTTAGCACAGTAAGTGGATTGTGTACTAAAGCTACAAGCACTGTTCATTCATCTCTGACAGGTTACACTCTGTGTGTATGTGTATGTGTGTGTGTGTGTGTGTGTGTGTGTGTGAGTGTGTGTGAGTGAGAGTGTGTGTGAGTTACCTGTGCTAATCTTTGTGTTGTGTTTTTAGAAATAATTCAGAGGGGGAAAAAAATACATTCCTTTCTAATGAATGGACAGTCTGCTGTCCAGTGTGTGTCCTTGCTGCTCGTTTCATCTGCAGCGTGGAGCTTTGTTGCATTACGGCTTCATGAGCTCTGCGTTTCAGTCTGTGCCCTTGTGGCGGTGGCACTTTAAGGCCAACGGAAGTGGATCGATTGTGAATTTTAAAATCATGTAATAATGAAACAGGGTTTGTAATTAATATTTTCTCCATCATTTGATTAATTAGTTGTTTTTTATTTTTGTTTCTCGTTTAATTAGTTTATCATTTAATTACGTTATTATTATGAGAAATGCCCACCACATTTCCCAGAGCCCAAAGTAATGTCCTTAAATTGTTTTTTTGGTACAAGAAATAATAGATAAGATATTAAATCAACAGAGATATAAAACAGAAAAAAATAGAAAATCCTCGAGTGTCTTTGGCGTTTCTGCTTGTTAAATTACTAATTGACAGATGAATCACTTCCAGTTTGGTTCATTGAGACACTTTGAATGTTTGTTTTTTATTCACAAAGATGTGCTGGAGGAAGAGACTTACACCACCCCACCTACACCCCCGAACAGACACTGACACACACGCACAAACACTTACTCACTCTGCTAACCAAGAGGTGGAAACGCTGACTCAGGCTTCCTCAGTGCTGCCAGTGTGTATGTCTCCATACTCATTTACAGGAGTACAGTGGTTGTAATAGAGAGGTGAAGAGGTCTTAGATCCTCTTTGTCAACTTTATTTTTAGCACAGCGGGGAAGAAAAAATGTCACAGGACTCTTAATCACCAGGCATGGCCTTTTATACACACACACACACACACACACACACACACACCATTTATGTTAGCTGTTCTTTTTCAATCAGTCACACGCACACACACACACACATGCGCACACACACACGCACACACACTCCATTGTAGAGAGCCTCACAGGCCTCTTACTGTCAGACAGAGAGAGCTTTAGAAAGAGAGTGCTGAGTAACACCAGTGTTTAAATAACCATCAATGCATCTGGGCATGAAAGCCTTCACAACATGTCACTGTCATCGCTTCAGAGGAGCCACTTCCAGTACAAGCAACCCTTTGCTTCATCATCATCATCTGAGGTATAAGTTTGTGGCTGGTTTGCTTTATAGCGGACTGTTTGTTGCTCTGTGTTTTTCGTCTCCCTTTGACAGTCACTGGAGTTTTCATAACACCAAACCAGTTTGTCTCTCAGCTGTGCTTCCCTCTGATCTCCCTACTCTCCTTTGATTTACAGACACACCCCTTCCCAGTGCATTTGCACATATTTGATCAGATGTCAAGATTAGAGGATGTGAACAGTGACGGTTCTTTTTTTTTTCCTCCGAGGCAGCTGTATTTGAGTTTGTTAAAGGAAACAAGGAAAGGTACATTTTAGACAGTAGTGAAAATGAAAAGGCACAAAATTGCCCTTAATGCATTGGAATTACAGCTGTTTCTAAAACTGTTACATAAATACAAAATCTGCCTTGGTTTGCACAAAAAACAGGCAGCGCACATATAAGTAGGATCATATCTCTGCACCTTCAAACACAAGCTGTCATCAGAGTGTGCCTGAGGAGCCGTGGGGCGCAGGCTACATAGTTATGCATTGTTTACTTCTGCTAATGTTGGGCTAACTCTGCGGATCCCTTCAGGCTCTTCTGTTTGTTGTCACATGAAACTCTCTCATTCTCCCTGATCTTGCAAACCCACTTGTTCCCCTCTGATCCTTCCGCTGAAACCTGACCTCACAGCAGACCTCTGGCTGTCTGCCACCACATCCTCAATAACCCCGCTCACCTGTGTATGTACAGTATGTGTGTGTAAGTGAGACACAGAGATAGAGAGAGAGAGAGAGAGTGTCGGCATCGCAGCAGGATGAGACACTGTTCAAGCTGTCTGGTGTGACATTCTTGAAGCCTGTAATTAATGAGATCAGTGTGTGTATATTCATAGACGTACATGCAGTTGTTCATCCACCCCTGACCACCCAGTGTTGTTACTGCGTCAGACAGACACGCCGCGTGTCATGTTACTTTTCATGTGTGTAACTGTGCACCTTTTGTGACGTTAGAGACTCGCCATTGTCTGCCCTTTAACTGTTGATTTGAATGGCTTCTTGTGTGGAGGGGTTTCTCTCTTGTGTGTGTGTGTGTCTCTGTGTGTCTGTGTGTCTGTCAGTGAGTAAAACATTGTCCTGTGTGTGTGTGGAGGCGTTATTTCATTTCGTGTGCATCATCCTTCATCGCTTTCAGTAACTGCAAAGTCCCTGTAAGAGATGTTCAGGCAGCATTCTTCAGTTTGAACAACACACAGAAACACACAAGATTGTTTTCCATTTGCATGGCTGATAATGTTAAGTGGCTGAGATTGTGGCTCCAAATGCACCGCGGATATGCACCATCCTCAGCCACGTGGCATAACGGCGGCATAGCTCGAGCACTTAACTTGGAGGAGCAAAGACCATTAGAGGCAATCAGGTCCGTTGTTTTTAATGGGCAGATCGGGACGAAATGGATATGGACCTGCGGCCTAGTGGAAGAGTTAATGTACTAGTCCACTTGAGGACTAGGTAATGAGAAAAAAAGGCAGGTGGAAGTGGTGTGATGGTACAGCTGTGGTTGCGGCACAAGCCCAAATGGAAACCAGGCTGTGGGCTGTTTTTACACCAACAGCTGGGAAGCCACTTACTGCAGCTCCGAGGAATTCCCTGCAGTCAACATGCAGTGTGCATGTGTTTGTTTGTCCACATGTGTGTTTGCTCACTGTCCACAGTTTCTTGAATTATATGTGCTGGATCTTTTTTGATTTGGAGCTTCTGCGTATGTCGCTGTCTGACAGAAATTGCCTTTCTCAGCAGTGTTATTGAAAACAGACGGGAGCTGTGTACGTAAGGCAGGAGGTGAACTCCCCCCTGCCTTCCTTGATAATTACTTTAACAGCGCTCTGTGTGTTTTTGTGTGTGTGTGGGGACGGTGTGCGTGGTGCATATGCATGCTTTTACGCATGCATTCTTCATCTATAAGTGTGACTGTTTTCATTATGCGCGTGTGTCCTGTGCGGTGGGGACCAGATTGTCAGATGAGGGGAGGGCAGGCTGACCTTTTGTTCTGTTTGCTTAGTGGGCATTCTTCTGAGCACTGGCCCTCATCCAAGTTAAAGCCAGCGGCCTCCCACTGGACTCGGCCCAGTGCTGCCCCTACAGGGACACAGCCACACTGAATCATCTGCGCCTGTCAACCAGTTGTTACTGGGAAGGATGATAGAAAAAAAGGCAAAATGGTGGTTTTAACATTGCTTGACATGTTTGAGTGATTTAAGACGGAGGATGCGAAACCATAATTCTTGGAAAAGCCTTTTAAATGTCTGCTTTTTAAACTACTTCCTTTAAACTGTGAATTGATCCTCTGTGTTTGGTCTGTGACTTAAACCTGTGCACATGCAGTTATTTCAGAGTTTAATCCAGGCTGTAATTATTCTTAATAACTGATTTAGCTTTGGGGAACGGGCTAATGACTTTTCAGAACACCACCTTGAGTTGCAAAGCTTCAGTCATGAGAACATGGGACTGTAACATGTCCACTGTATGTAGGGAAGATGGATGACTCATATTATAATTTGCTCTGATAGTTCTGAAGTTGTTATTTTACCAGCTCTCTAACCCTCATCTGGCATTTTCTCCTCTGTAATTATGATTTTAAAAACCGATTTGCACTCGTCCCACAACTTTACCCTTCAATGAACATAATGACCTGTTCAGAATAAGTATTTCAGAGTAAATGATGAATGAAGTATCTTTCAATAAACGTCTTCTTCTTCTAAAACTTGTTGGTTCTCTCTCTCCTCTGTCCCTCCAGGTCCTTATGGTTGAGGTGGTGTGTGTTGCCCCTTGCCATGCCTCCTGCCATGACAGACCTCCTGGACATATGGGCAGCCCACTCGCCCCTGGCCGGACACGCTCCGGACCAGATCACTGTGGACTTTCTGCTGCCCACCGGTATCTACATCCAGATGGATGTTCCGCGCGAGGCCACCATTCAGCACATCAAACTGGTGAGTGGCACCGGCTCTGGGCTGAATCGGGCTCTCCATGTAGAAATGCATTTCTGCTGCGAGGTCTAGCTGAATGAGATAATTTCAGCTGTGTTGTTACGACACAACGGATCATTTATAGACTCCAATAAAATCAACTTTCAACACACTTCAAGGAGATTTAATGAATTTGTTTGCCTGTTGTGTGTCCTGAACTTACATTATTGTCCGTGCATGCCTCTAGGCCTGTTGTCCTAATGAGGAAAACAGTGTACAACACACACACACACACACACACAGAGTCACACACACAGAGTCACACAGTTAGTCAGTTAGACATTATCTAATGCCTGTTTTGACAGAGGTGGCTCTTGTGGTTGGCTGGGTGTTTTTTGTTTTGCGAGTAGCTTTTGCTGTCAGCAAGCAAATAGCTCATGACATCATGCATGACTGCAGCTAATAATGTGACGTGGAGGTCAGAAGTCACAGACTTCAAGCTTCTCTCAGAAGTGTTTACAAAGTGTCACAGTCTGAAGGTGTGTGATGTGTGCTGAGGGGAACAGCAGCCCCCTCAGGATGGGATGTAGGTATTTATATCCTACTTATAGAGTAACCAGAAAAATGGAAACACCTGTATGATGCAAGGAGATGAAATACAAAAACCATCCAATAAAAACTACCTTACTTTGAGGCTGAACCTCATGTTGGTGTTGTTGAATTTACTGAAAGCTCTTTCTGTGGCATCTGTTCACATAGACACATGAGCACAAATAATAAAAACAACAGTTCAGTAGAGCGTCACCTGACAAAAAGCCTCAAAATTTCGTTTTGAGCGGAAGTTTTACAAAGGTAATCTTTATTACTGTCACTATTCAGGGCTGTTTGTATTAGACTGAATTACAATATACAGCATTTCTGTTTTTATGGACTTGAAAACACCCTGCATCGACACACAAACTCAAGCATTTTCCCCCAGGCCAGCCAATAAATAGAGCCCGAGCAGGTTGTTCTGAATGGGTCTTGTATATAAGATCTTGTAATGTGACCAGAGATACATTGATTTCACTTTGTCCGACACTCACAAATATTTTCTTTTAGCAATAATGTTTGACGATTGAGGTTTCTGTTCAGGTCTTTGAGTTCATCAGGCCAAATGTATACGTGGGTGCACACGCATAAAAGGTGTGTGACGGCATAGACATGCGAGAGATCTTCAGTCCCTGAGGGAAGCGTGAACAGAAGCAGTGGAAAGCTCTCACAAATTATATGTCACTGAAGCAAAAAAGGGAGAGAGAGAGAGAGAGAGAGAGAGAGAGACTCCTCTGAGCCTTTATAGTAAATGAAAGAGAGGAAAAATATGAGGAAACCAGGAAAAGGTATTTGTTCAGCCAAAGACTCAGTGATCAAACAGCATCAAAAAGATCCGGCTAATAAATGACCGTGGTTCATTGATACTAATGAAGGCAACTTTTAGATTTCTAAGAAGGCCGTTATGAAATGTTTTGTGGAACTGATGGTTCTGCTGGCTTGTAAACTTGAGACAAATGATGATAGCATGGAAATGATTTTATTAAATAATTCATTTCTGAGAACATTGCATCAACTAATTAAACCCTCTCTGCATTTTGCATGAAGGTTTATGGGGAGATATGATCAGCATAACTTAAAATAAACAAGTGTTCTGGAGAAGAAGATATACATCAATGTTACAGCGTCGCTCCACAACCTCAGACAAACACACAGACACACGACATGACACCAACCCTTTGATCATGCTGCGGCAGCACAGTGACATGAATCATGCCAGGATTGGCTGCTTGAGGTTATTATTCACATCCTAATTCGCTCACCCACGAGCTGTGTCATCCTGCCATGAGTCATGTTTGTCCATGAGCATGAAACATACACTTTTGTCAATACATTACATTAGATGACTTGTTATTCTTGTTGGTTGTAAGGCATCAAATTAAACGAATGCCCTTGGGAATTTGGTTTAAGAGGCTGCAGTAAGCCTTGCTTTATCAAACCCATCAGATAACTTCTTATTAACATGTCCATCAAGCCACAAGCAAAACCACTTCTTCTGCCCCCCAGCTCTTATGGAAACAGGCTCAGACGCTGCCGCTGTTTCCCGCCCTGGGCGAGATGGAGAGCCACATGTTCGAGTGTGTCAACCAGGCCGCCGTGCACGAAGAACTGGAGGACGAAACCCGCCGGCTGTGCGACGTTCGCCCTTTCCTGCCGGTGCTCAAGCTGGTGACTCGCAACTGCGGCCGAGCGGAGCGTCTGCTGGACTCCAAAATCGGCGTGCTCATTGGCAAGGGTGAGGCAGCATCACTTTTAACTTTTAAGACTTTTCTCCAGTTTAAAGTGGCAGATTATCACGGAAACTCTCTCACACACACATCACTCCCTCCCTGACTGATTCATCTACTGTCCCTCTTTGACATTCTGAATAAAGAAAAGCTCCTAAGAGTCGGTAAGTGAGACGGTTACCTTAAGCGCCTCCACCAGCACACTAAGTAGCTCTCCTACTCGGCACATTCACCCCACACGTCAGACCTGAGGCCCATCTGCAGCTGGCTTCTATCAGTGGCCCTGCTGTCTGATAGCGAGGCGTGAGGATTGACTGGACATGTTTCTGACATGTCTTCCATCACCTGTCACTTTGCATTATCTCTGCTGAAGATTAGGCTTTTTTAGAGGAGCAGAGGAGATCGATCGCTGCTGTAGGAGAAGCTCGGTCCTGTGAGGTGATTAAACATTCGCTGAAGCTCAGACTCACTGATGCACAAGAGGAGAAAAAGAGTTTCTTACTGAACACTAAAGCTCTCACTAAAGTCAGACTCATACAGCAATAGAGTAGTTATTAGAGCTGCAGCAATTATTTGATTAATCATTTAATCAATTGATAGCTTGATCAACTATTTTGATAACTAATAAATCTGGTTTCAGATTCTCAAATTTGAAGATTTGTCAATTTTCTTGTCTTTGAACTCCTTGTCAAATAGTTGTCAATGTTTAAATATCTCTCCCTGGGCTGTGGGACTTTTTAAGGACAAAATGGTTAAATAATTAATCAACAAAATAATCATCAGCTTAATGAATAATGGAAATAATGGCTTGTTGCAGCCGTACTACCTGTAGTTAAATGAGGTGTGATGCAAGCTCTCCAAATTCATTTTTATTCTGCTTAAATACATAAAAATACACAGTAGTGAAGAACCAACTATTTCCTCTTGCTCACCAACAGCATGTCTACACAGACAGCGTAGCGTTAGCATCACATTAGCAGAGCAGCAGGAGGCGTTCAGGCGCTGTATTGAGCTGTGGGTCATCGGTGTTTTGGAAGCATTCAGCAGCACAATGCACAAACAGTGAAGTTTATGGGCGTAAAGCACAAGAAAACAGACTTGGGCCGTTGGTTCAACCCTCCTCTGACAGACACGTCCAGGATTATGGAAGTCCTTTGGTCACAGCAGACCTCTTCAGAGGAAGAAAGGCAGAGAGGGAGGGAGGGGTCTCTGATTGAAGGAGACTCAGACGATATTGATATTCTTTCCTCCTGGCTCCACTTTGGTCTGACTTGATCTTTTAAAGGCTTTTGACAGAGTAAAGTGGTGTTTCAAAAGGAGCCCCACAGGCACGTCTGGATAGTCCCACATATACACACACCAACCTTGTGCACAGTAACAAACTATTACACACTCACAAGGCTGACCATGTTTTATTTTTTTCCCCTCCAGAAATACAGTCACACTAACCGGCTCGCACACGCACACAATGCAGCTAATGTGGTCCAGAGCCCCTCTTTGAATGCTGAGGGTCATATGAATGTTAAATGGCTTTAAATGTCAACATGTTGTTTTCATTACCAAGAGAGTATTGTGCTGCACCGCTTTGATAAAATACCGAGACAAAAGCTCAACAGGAAGCACGGAGATAAAATATGATCAGCCAAACAGCAGCTCGTACCTCTGGCATTTGGCACTAGTGTCAATATTAGGAGGCTCTGCTTTAATCCCATTTATAATTCCTTCACACATTCACTACCACTAGGTGTGAATGTCTTGAAAAGCTTCATGCTGAGGTCATATATAAAAACACTGATTAATTAGGGTCCATACCTGTTTGTGTTATTTCATTACACCCACTTCTCATAGCACATTATTAGACAAATTGTTACAAAATATAATCTAAACCTAAATCATGATGTATCCTACTTCATAGCAGTGCTGTGACGATGCTCTTTACCATCCTCCACCAGGTCTCCATGAGCTCGACGCCATTAACGACCAGGAGGTGAAGGACTTTCGCAGCAAGATGTTTCGAGTCACTGAAGAGAAGATGCAGCGAGTCCAGAAGATGACATTTGCAGAGTGGCTGCAGGCCTGCTTCTCCCCACAGCTGGAGCCCGCAGCTGGGACGGCCATCACTGACGGAGTCAACGACCGGTCGCCTGACCTGAAAGTTACGATCCACTTTGATCAGTCTCAGGTGAGAATCTGTAAACCCATAGCTAAAAATGCTAACAGCTGTCCGCAGTAGTTAGACTGAGTGGAGACCAGGATCAAGTGTGTTTGTGTTTGAATCTGGGATGTAGGTCTAAAATGTTTATTAAAAACTTTTTTTTTTTTTGGGTTCTGCAATAATCAAACTGTGAACTACTTCCCCTAAAACCTCTCTGCCATCAGCAAAAAGACCTTAACCTTAAAGTCATTAATACAAGACTCCAGTGTGCTGTGTCCACAACAGTTTTATGACATTTATAACATAAAAAATCAAGATGTCACCACTGTCACCATCAGACAAAGAGGTTGAAATTACTCACATTACCAGTGGAAACTATTCAACTACAAAGTTCATCTTTGTTTTTAATTAAATCATTGATGGCTACTGCATTTTGCATTTGTTTCTATCAATAATTTCTTCTTGGCTGGAAAGTTGTGTCACAAACATACCAGTCGTCAGTTTCTCTGAGAATCTATATGTAATGGAAATATTCATGATTTTATCAATACACATATCAAAACACAGCGTTGTAGACGTTAAGTTTGATTGGTTAGGCTGTGACTGGCAGCTCAGGAGGCAGAGCGGGTCGTCCACTGAGGGTAAGATGCTGAACCCCCGAATTGCCTCTGATAGCTGCTCCATCAGTGTAAGAGTGTGTCTGTGAATGGGTGAATGTGGATTGAAGTGTAAAGTGCTTTGAGTGGTTGATAAGACTAGAAAACAGCTATATAAGTGCAATCCATTTACCATTTTAGTTTTGATATTACCACAGACCGGGTACCATCTATTGGGAAGAGTCTTAAAGGATAGGACGCAGGAATATCATTTTATTTTATATCCAATGGTGAGAAGAATAATTGAGAACTTAAACATTTCACAACATTTGATTTTAAATTATCTTACACCTATTTTACCTCACAGTAAACTGTACGAACACAATAACTTATTGATTCATTAATTATAATAGGTCCCTATTTTGTTTAATGATATCATGTTTAATATTACAGTAAGTGGCAAATGGATTTCATTATGCAGGATGGGGCACTTGTGCTTCTTGGTAGACAGCTATCAGTTACCAACAATGACGGCTAATTCACGTACGTGTGTGTTCATTTTTGTCATCATTTTTCTAATTGCACTGGAGGAGGCTCCTCAATGAGGGATAATTGTTTAAAGCACTCTGCAGCCAAGCTGGTATAATAACAAAACCCATTACCCCAAACCCATAATGTGCTGCTGCCAGTACAATGTCTTTGCATGCATAATGAGCTCTGAATAACAGTGTGACTTACTGCACCACTACAGCAGACAAAACCACCTTGTTAGAGCAGCAGAAGTGGCCATGTGACTCCATCAGCGCAGGCACGTGCACGCTCGCTCAGCCTCTTTCTCTGCTCACAGTTGGCTGCTCCACAGAAGTCACGTGACCGAGCCCAAATAGCAAGTCATGTGACAAAACGAAGTGGGTCAAAACCATCAGTGAAATTATGCCACTCTCACACACACACACACACACACTCACACACACACGAGTTAGCATGACAGCTCAAGGGACCAAAATGCTGATTAAAACGAGCCTCTCTTTGCTTCTCCTTCCCTGAACTCTCTTGTCTCCTTCCATCTGTCTTTGTCTCTTCGCTTCTGTTTTAGGAATAATGTTATTTAATCATAAGACAGATGGCCGTGTCCCTCCAGACTCTTGTGTATCAGCTTTGATCAACATCAGACACACAAACGCACATAGACAAACGGGCCATCTGTGCCACTGCGCTCAGGTGGACATTGGCAGGAAGTCTTATTTAGGAGGTCAGACACAATGAGCCTCATTACAGACAGGAAGTGTGGCGGCGTGGTTTATTGTTATGAAGTGAATATATGACCATGGTTCAGTGGGAACCTTCCTCTTAGTGATATCATTAGGCCTGTTCAGTGGTTTACCTTGGACTTGTTCTCTTATTTCCTCACTGCATTAGAGTCCCATCTAACTTCAACTTCAAAATAAAGTTCCCACACAAGAGAAATGCTGTAAAATGCCAAACCACTTCAGGTTAGCTCGGGGGCTACTGGTGTTGCAGCCCCACCAGAGCGAAACCATTTTCTGTTGTTAATTATTAACGGGTGACATTTTTATTAAACCTCCAGGAAATTATAATTCCATCTCAGGTATCAGGTCAGTGCTGTGCTATAAATAGAGTGAAGCGGCGAATCTCAGTGTGGCGCTCAGAACATATGAGCCCGGCTGTGGTAACGTGTGCAGGACTCACACGCACAGTTTTACACATGTTGTACAATCTGTCGCAGCGGGACGTCATTCAGCCGAGAACATACACATGTCCGAGAGATCACGTGTGTATATGAACTCAGTGACTGTATGTAGTATGCATTTATCTCATCTAGACGTCTGTGTATAAACAGTTGTGTACGTCTGTGCGTGAACAAGTCGTGGTTGTAGTGGTTTTGACATCTCTTAAACCTGATTTCAGTAAAACTTACACACAGAAATCGAGTTTAAACACTTAAAGGAATTTAAAAATGAAGCACCTGACTCGATCTCAATCTCAATCTGTCTCTGTTTTCCTTTCCTGTCTTCCAGGATTCAGCCAGTCTGAAGGTGCCGTCATCCTGCACCCCCACAGAGCTGATGGAGCTGGCTGTGAGGAAGTGGCTGACCACCCACGGCCCCGAGGAGGAGGCGTGGAGGGGTCAGTACGTACTGAGGCTCAGCCAGTGTCTGGAGTTCCTGTTCGGAGACCACCCCCTGATTCAGTACAAGGTCGGTGGCTACACGTGTCTGTCAATGACTGATGGACCTGTTGTGTCAATATCATGTCCACAACCAGATATACTTGAGATTGCCTCTCTTATTTCCTTTTTTTTTTTTTTTTAAAGAAAGGTTTTATGTTTAATATCTACAGCATGCCGATTCTTCTGGGTCTGAGAAAGGCGGTCAGTGTTACGTTAGTGTGACAATAACAACCTGGAAAAGTAGAATGGCTTGAACCACGCAGCTAAAGGCTCCACAGTAATATTTTTGATGGAGTTGCAGATGGTGGATTCTTGTGTGTTTGCAGTTTCCATGTTGATGTGTAAAGATTCAGGCCACCAACATTACGGCCACATGAACATCAGGCACATAAAAACAACTTTATTATTTGTTTAAATTTGCCATTTTCTTCTGTAGCTCATCATTCTTTTTGCCAAATGGACATTTTAAAGATATACTTTTGATTTTCATTTTATTACAACATTAATTTAGGTTTATTGATATTAATCAAAACACATTAACCATAAATAATAAATGTAAAAGTATTTGTCATCCGGCTAGTTTTCAGATGCAGTCCTAGTGTATGATGTGAGTGATGGAAAGAGCTGGCTAAAAGAAAACGAGAGAGAGAGTGAATGATAAGGCAGTAGAATAATGTATTTCATAGTGTGTTCTTTCCTTATGGCTTCACCGGTACTGCCTC
This sequence comes from Seriola dumerili, assembly GCF_002260705.1. NCBI lineage: Eukaryota > Metazoa > Chordata > Actinopteri > Carangiformes > Carangidae > Seriola > Seriola dumerili. The sequence goes on from NW_019174592.1 coordinate 1,233,505, forward strand.
TCCTTTTGTCGGGAGATGTGATTGAATTTCTGAGCCTCATTAGGTAAATCTTTAAGAAAGTCTGGTTGGTCACATGACTTTCTTTTTAAATTCTGAACATAACACCAAGGTGATTGAAACTAGATCAGTTTTGTCCATTTGCAGCCTTGCGATCTTAATTTGATCAAGACAAACTGTGGATAAATTTCACTTCTGTCCTAAAAGTACTTTAGCTGAAAGAAGTTCTACTTTTATTCTAATACAACAACTCATTTGCACACTTTACTGTGAATGTCCTGATTTAAGTGAGCAAAATGCAAGTTTAACTCTGACATAAAGCACAGCTGTAAACAAGGCATCTAGCTTTTTCCATGTTAGGAAAGGCTAAAAAAATGCACATAGCTAAAATCCGTTCCTGTCCTGTCTTGTTTGCAGTACATCCGCACGTGCATCCAAGCCAAGGAGTCTCCACACCTTACCCTGGTCCACACCAGCACCGTCAAAGCCATGTTTGACAGGGAGATGTCGACCATCGGGGCTGTGGTCAGCCGCAAGTCCTCCAACCCCCCTTTACCGCTACCTCCCAAGAGAAGGGTTCCCACGGTGAGTACAGTAACCCATGTGGCTGCGTGAATGAATGTACTTTTTCATTCTGTGTTGTGGTGGTTTTGTCTGTTCTGTGAACAGTGATTTACTTACTCCAAATATGCAGGTCAGCTGATTCCTTTGTGACATACGCAGCTCGGACAGATTTAGTCATTTCTGAAATTGTCTGAACAAGTTATTTTTTATCATGGTCTTCACTCATGTAAATATGTATCTAAACTCATGCACCCAAATTTGATCAGTGGTTGTTTGACATCACCAGGACTAAAACTGCACATATGAAAATGTTCTCATGTACTCTAGATAAGAGTCACTTAATATCTGCCCGTGTTTACTGAGCCGTGTTCTTGTTTCACTAAAACAGTCAAAGCGTCGCAGTTTTATTGATTCACCGGCACAGAGTGAGGCAGGTGTGGAGGTTTACCAAGCAAACATGTGCTGGCAGCTGCCACCTGTCTTTTATGAGGCGGTGTTCTGAGCAAGCCTGCACTGTCCTGCCAGCATTTGCCACGTTGTCAGAAAACATCGCTATCTCCTCGCCGCTGCTGCTGCTGCTGCTGCTGCTGCTGCTGCTGCTGCTGCCAGGTGCACCGTGACATCACTCCTACATTTTAAATGTCAGGTTGGATTTAATTGGCCTTCGTTGGCGCGTCTCCTGGGGTTTTGATATCCTGATTCCACGCTGACTGTTGATGCCCCGGTGATGTGGTGGTTTGGAGAGTGGGTAAATCTTACAGGTGAAATGAAACATAACCACATATTCACATCTAATCATAAAAGTGTGAGAACCGTTATTTCATAACTTCTTCTTACTGTCTCCAGCTTATGATTGAACATTTTGGTTGGTTTACAGTAACAACAGCCACTAACTCCACCTCACTTCCGCATTTTTTCGATGACTACGTAAATAGTCACTGGACACGATGACTTAAGGAATTACAAAGTGTCACAATCACTGTGTATCATGATTTATCATAAAGCAAGGATTCTGTAAAATGACATAAAAACCTAATTACCCCATGACGCTTTGGACATGTGAAAATATTGGCCAGACAGTTGATAAGGTAAAACTAATAAGTTATTTCTTTGCCTTTATGTTGATAGGGAGAGAGAGAGAGAGACAGGAAAGTCAGGGAGGGAGAGAGAGAGAGGATGACATGCAGCAAAGGGCCTCTGGGTCGGACTCGAACACCCAGGCCGCTGCGGTTAGGACTAAGCTTTTATGGTATGCGCCCCACCAGGTGAGCCACCGGGGCACCCACACTAATAAATATTTCCGTCAATCTCTTGTTTGTTTTCCAGATTAATCTATTAGTTCTCTTGTCTCTAAAACGTCCACAAATAGTGAAAATTAACCGTCGCAATTTGCCAATGTCGTGTTTCAAAGCGTCAAGATTTGCAAGATCAACAGTCCAGAATTCAGACATATTGAATTGTCTAAGAAAACCAGCAAATACTCACATTTAAGAAGATGGATTGAGGGATTTTTTTTTTTTTGTGTGTGTGTTTTTGCCTTTATGAGAAAGTCGCAGTGAAGCGTGAGACAGGAAACATGGGGAGAGAGAGAGGGATGTGGAAAGATGAGGAAGCATGGATGTTGTGATTATGTGGTATGAGCTGTAGCCATTAGTCTACAGGGGCGCCACGCAGCTTTAGTACTTTTGACTCCAACCATTATCCTATTATCAGAATTATTGCAGTTAATCTTCTGACCGTTTCGCTATAAGAAACGATCTTTCATCCCTTCATCGTTTCTTGATGAGACAACGGTAACACCTCGCTTTTTCTGCTGCACATCTCCTGTGTTTACAGCTCATAATCACCTGTCAGGGTGTAAACTCCAATTAACAAACCAGATCGTGTTTCACAGGTTGTGGCGTCATTGTAGTGACTTTCCTATTGATCATAGAACTGATTTTACTGATAACTTTAAAGCCAGGAGAGAGGCCTCGCTTTACTTTATTGCTGCTTCTTATCAATTTATGTTTAGAGCCTCTGCAGTTAGAATTCCTTGACCCCTTATAAATAACCCGAGGAGACCAGGGCCACAGATGTGGTCTCTCCTTTTAAATCCTAAATTCAAACAACTGTTTTGGCATTTTGACCATCCTGAAAGATGGATAGTAAAAAGCTCAGAGTGTGGTTGTCTGTGGCGGGAAGAGAGATTTACTTTCAGGAAAAGAAGCTGTTACTGGTTGCTCTGCTGTCGTGCTGTGGGGAAACAAAGCGAGAGAAGGGAACAGAAGGACAAGGTGTTTTTGTGATGATACAGTACATGACGCTCTTGTTTCTGCCTGTACGCAAACTACAGTCTCACATCAGACAAGAGGCAAATTACACACACTCACATGAGTATTTAAACACATCAGCACACACAAAGAGAGAGGCAGCACACTACAGGAAGTGTGCTAGTTAGTCATGTTCGTAGTCTCTTGGTGTCATGTGATGCTGTTTGTCCTGCTGTCTGCTGACCCTCGCAAATCCACTCGGCTTGACATCAGAACGACCTGCCTGACCTCCCACATTTTTTTGTGTCTGTTGGTGTGTGTGTGTGTGTGTGTGTGTGTGTGTGTGTGTGTGTGTGTGTGTGTGTGTGTGAAGAAGCAGCGTGCTGGAGTACATATTTTTACACTGCATTATGCTAATGCTGTTCACTCATTGCAAGTCTCTCTGTCTACCTCTCACTTTCTCTCTTCAGCAAGTACAGACGTGTGTGTGGGACGTGTCTTGCCCATTTAAGATAGTCCTAGTGAACGCCAGCAAGGTGAACGCAGAGGAGACGGCTAAGGTAAACTCTCGCTTTGTCCACATACACGAAGCGGTTGCTTATGATCCTGTTCAAATTTGCCGCCCATCACACACACACCAACCCCTCTCCCACTCACCCAGGTCCAGGTGAGGGCGGGGCTCTTCCACGGCACGGAGCTGCTGTGCAAGCCGGCGGTGAGCAGTGAGAGCAGCGGACGCTCTGACCACACGTGGAAAGAGAGCATGCTGGAGTTTGACATCTCTGTCTGCGACCTGCCGCGCATGACCCGCCTCTGCTTCGCCATCTACGCCGTCATGGACAAGGTCAAGAAGCAGAAGTCAACCAAAAACCCGCACATAAACAAATACCAGACCATCCGCAAAGCAGGCAAAGTGGTAAGAATCACTACCCTGCTCTGTCTGCAGGGCCTGAAATGTAATAAAAGCTTCTTCAGTTTACACACATACTCCATCTTCACAGCATTATCGATAAATAATTAATATTATTAATGTGATCCAGCACTACCCTATAGCTTGGGTCAATACCATGGTGTTTGACTACAAAGGCCAACTGAAGACCGGAGATATCAACCTGCACTGCTGGTCTTCCTTTCCTGGTACACACACACACACACACACACACACACACACACACACACACACGATCACACACTCATGCTTATTTTAAGTCCACAGATATAATTAAACTTAAATGAGCTCGTCTAGTAATTGCCGCCATGCAGTAAATTCACAGCAACCAAGTGTGTTATCTGTGTGTGTGTGTGTGTGTGTGTGTGTGTGTGTCTGTGTCTGTGTGTTCCTCAGATGAACTTGAAGAGATGCTGAATCCCATAGGAACCATTCAGACCAACCCGTACACTGAGAACGCTACAGCACTGTATATCCACTTCCCGGAGTACTCGTCACACGCCGTCATCTTCCCTCCCTTCGACAAGGTCAGTCGTGGGTTTTTTTTTTTGTTTTTTTTTTTTACCAGCATCCAGAATAAGCTTGTAAATTTAAAACACATGAATAAATGAATTGTGTGTGATTGTACCATACTGATCAGAGACAATAGGATGGGACCTTTGTGGCCTTTTTTTTTTTTTTTTTGTAAACACTTGACTGCAGTTGAATTTGCCATCGCGGTGGCTTAGTGCTCTTCATAATGGTACCTAGTGATTATGATGAAGTGGCGGCTGTTAGCATGAAAGGATCAGGACGTGCTCAGCCTACTTAATACGCTCAAGCTAGCAGCGATGTATCAGTGTGTGTCTGTGTGTGTGTGTGTGTGTGTGTGTGTGTGTGTGTGTGCTCACTCATATATAGTGCTCACTCACTTTTTTTTGCAGATACTGGAAAAAGCTGCAGAGATCGCCAGAGCAAGCGACTGTGCACCCATGGTGAGTTGATGTACAGGACGGGGGGGGGGGGGATTGTGTGGGCATGCCCAAACACGATCATACATACAAGGGCAAAGCAGGTGAAAATACGGTGGCATATTTGTTACAGTAACACCCTCCCTATACACACTCTGATCACACACATACTGCAATTATACCCTCTCAAACACACACACACACACACTGCCAGTTTGTTAGTTTCTTAGGAAACTCATTGTTATCATGCTGGCAGGGTGTAGCAGAAAAAATATTTCAATCCCCATCAAAACTCTATCAGATTACTGGTGTGTGTTTTCCTGTGTCACTGCCCCTCATCTAAGAAACCCACTGCTGGGCGTGTTACAGCCAGTTATGTAATCCTGTGTTATGCAGAGGGCATGTCTGAACGCAGCCCTTTAATGTTGAGCTGTATGTGTGAAACTAGGATTATCACTGATTTACAAGTTAGTGTTTATTTCTTTTTACTGCTTGACACCTTGTGGTTCACACAGCTTCACTAATGCTGCTCCTCTCTAAAGGAAGTTTGTATATCAGGATCCGGTTTACAATTATATCATCGGCTCATGTGTCCATTTTGAATCAGACAACAAACAACTTGTCTCAAACAGAGACAATTCAGTGTTAGTCTTTGGTTTCTCGATTGTGTATAGAGGTGCAATCAAAACAGTTGATGAGAAACCGGCGGAGACATTGATACACTCCTGCCATCTAGTGGTTCTTTTCAGTAACTACTCATCTCCGTCACCTCATTACCTTTCATGTGCTGCTCCCTCTTCCAATTAATCTCCACCTTGTCTCTCCCTCCACATCTTCGTCATCCAACCGCTCTTCCTTCCTCATCAGGGTCGTGGGGGTAAGAAGTTCCACATAGAGCTGAAGGAGATCATGGAGCGGGACCCGCTCTCTCAGCTGTGTGAGAACGAGAAGGACTTAATCTGGACACTACGCTACGACTGTCGAGAGAATTTCCCTCAGTCGCTGCCCAAGCTGCTACTCTCCGTCAAGTGGAGCAAACACGAGGACATGGCCCAGGTTAGACGCTGTACATGCAGTTTAATAGAACAAAGTCAGCTCTTATCCATCTACAATCTGGTGACGTACAAGCTTCATTTTTAATACTGTGACAAGCTAAAATAAACAAGTTTAGTTCACATCTTTGTACTTTTGGATGTGAAGTTTTCTATGTTTATCTATTATTGTTTTTCTTAATATTGAATGAATTCTGAAACACAAAGAAGTTCATATTTTCATACTGTTCTGAATGTATTTTTAATACTCTCAATCAAACTTATAGATATCTACATTTTATACATAATACATACATTTTATACCTGTTTTTTATACCATGTCACTTTATAACAATATAATCTCAATATCTTTCAGTTTCAGCTCTACAGATTATATTTTGCATTGGTTGGAGCTACACTTTTGGTAAAAATGATCACTGATGGCCTGATGGTTTTACATCCACCTTTAGGAACAGAATATGTTTATTGCATTAAAACATCTTAAATGTTTCATAATCAGCCTTAAAATAAATTTTCAAAAAATTGAATTTGTGTTTCAGCTGCAGGCACTGCTTCAGATCTGGCCCAAACTAAGTCCCAGAGACGCTCTGGAGCTTCTGGACTTCAACTACCCTGACCAGTATGTCAGAGAATACGCTGTCCGCTGTCTGCGCGATATGAGGTAAACATGTGTCTCCACCCACACACAGACACATTATATAATACAGCACTTGTTATTCCTCTCATATTCAAGCTTCTGCATTTATATCATCCGCCGTCACCCACAACACCTTGCCTCAGCTTCCTCCTGTTTTATTGTATTAAAGATGACTATATGCATCAGTTACTGACAGTTGATAAAGCTGTGTTGTGTCTATTCCTGAAGAGCAAACTGGCACATACAATTTAAAATCCAATTAAATGATTTCAAATGACAGAAAGGTAAAAGCTAGAAAAACCACTCGTCATGCTTCCCTCTCTGATCCTGCCTTCTCTCTCTCCTCACCAGCAATGAGGAACTGTCGCAGTATCTGCTCCAGTTGGTGCAGGTGTTGCGTTATGAGCCGTACTATGACTGTGCCCTCACCCATTTCCTGCTGGAGCGTGCCCAGGGGAACCGCAAGATAGGACACTTCCTCTTCTGGCACCTACGGTATGTACAGACTTGTGTGTCTGGGGCTAACCCATGAACATGTCTGCACGTGTCTATTAGTATATTAGAAATAAAGTAAAAGAACTGGAGCGTCAGGGAGAGGTTTCTCGTGTGAACACGGCTGCTCTCTGCTGCCCTCTGCAGGTCAGAGATCCACATGCCAGCTGTTTCAATCCAGTTTGCCCTCATCCTGGAAGCCTACTGCAGAGGCAGCATCCCTCATATTGAGGTTCTAAAGAAACAGGTACGTCTCACACACTGTGCTTCTCTTTTATTTATTGTGTTTCACAGGTTGTTTGCCTCAATCCTCAGTTCCATAGCTTTGCGTCAAACTTTTACTCTACTAATCCCTGCTGTGGGATCAGAATAGCTGTGGTCTATTGTTAACCCTGGCAGGACTAGATTTATGGTATTTTTAGCTGGTCGCAGACACAGCACTGCCACCCTTTTGCCCTCCGACCTTTGCCCTCTACACTGTCGGTTCTGACAGTCTCTCCTCTGGACGCTTCCTCCCACTTCCTCATCAGCGCAGTCAGTTATCTGGCCACGTCCTGTTTTGAAGAGCATGCACACTGGGTTGGGATTGCAATGCTGACATAGCCCATTAAAGCAGAATGAACTCAGTTAGTCGTCAGTAACAAGGATGAATAATTCACACAGCGATATTTTGCTCCAACATTAACGTGGTCCATCTTTTGACTCGACCAGGTGGAAGCCCTGAGTAAGCTAAAGTCAGTCAATGAGCTAATTAAGCTGGGAACCACCAAAAACGCCCGGAGCAAGACCAAGGAGGCAATGTTGACCAAGGAGGCCATGATGACGTGTCTGAGGCAGAGTGGATACTCGGAGACTCTGTCAGACCTGCACTCCCCTCTAAACCCCAACGTCCTGCTCTCTGGCATCAAGTAAGACACTAATGTTCATGTGACGGAGTGTGAGAATCTCTATTCTGATCACAAGCTTCAAATAACTTGTTCTCCTGTACTTTTCTCCGTCTCTCTTCAGTGTGGAGAGGTGTCGGTACATGGACTCTAAGATGAAGCCGCTCTGGATTGTTTACAACAATAAGCTGATGGGGGGAGACACCCTGGGGATCATCTTCAAGAATGGAGACGGTAGGAGGAATAGAGGAGGCGACGGAGGGAGGGATGTGAAAGAGAAAAGAGGGGTGGGAGGAGTCGGAGGAGGGGAAGTTGTACTGCAAGGTCATGAGGAGGGAATGAAAACACTTTCCATTTTCTAATTTTGAAATAAACAACTTTTCTTCTTCTACTTTTTCTCCCTCACTCATTTTCTTTTCTTAGACCTAAGGCAAGACATGCTGACCCTCCAGATTTTGAGGTTGATGGATTTGCTATGGAAGGAGGCGAGTCTGGACCTCAGGTGAGTTTTGTATCTGTGTGTGTGTGTGTGTGTGCTTGTGTGTGTGTGTGTGTGTGTGTGTAAATGGACATACTGTGTCAAGCTGTTTGTTCCTGCTCTCTGTGGGGAAGGGGAAGCTCTGGTGGGGAGCACAGAGGAGGAGAGACACGAAATTTACCCCATGGTAGTTTGACCTCCAAACCTTTTACACCCTAGACATCCACACACACACACACACACACGCATGCACGGACACACAGTGCATTACATCCTAATCAAATCCACACTTTTGCACTGTTACAGACACTTTTTCTCTCTTGGTCATACACTGACACATCTGGAGCTGAGCATTACAGGGGTTTGTTTTGACAGTTGAGCTTGAAGACGGTGTTTCAGATTTCAGGGACGTGGGTTCAGAGTTTGAACACAGTGAGGGGACACTGAGATTAAAGGTAGGGACAATGTTGTTTCCTGCCTTTAATTTCTTGCGGATGTATTTTACCTCACGTTTCAGCTCTTGTTGGTCGTCTGTAGTCGTTTTATTCATTTATTTAAACTCAACATCATCATGGCATCACATCAAGCTGAGTAAGAAATGCCTTAAAGCGGATTTGGTCTCCATTAAACTTCTGTCAAACAGCAAACGAAATCTAGAAACTGGTTGTGCTGTGAGCGTTGGATGGTGGCTGCCTCGTGTAGAAGACTGTGGAGACTGTCAGTAAATTAGGACAGAAAAGGAAAGTTTTTTTTTTTTTTTTTTCAGGTCACATAATTCTGCACCCTGCAAAATGAACTGGCGCCGTCTTGTGGAAACTGAAAACAAGACGTTGAAATGAGCAAAGAAGAAAACGTATCATCTGTCTGGCCTGCATGTCACTACGTAATCACCATATGGTCTTCAGATCCTGTATTTCTCCCATCTGTCATGTCTTAACTCACTACGCACAGTGTGATATTGTATACTGTCTGACAGAGTGAATTGCATCCAGAGGGGTGCTATAAGAATCAACTTGTAAACAGACCGCAGCCTAATATCTTAATCTCCACAGAAACGCACACAAAGCTTCGTTTAGTCCGCCTGGTCAAATGACCCAAATCAGATTTTTTGCTTTCGTGTGGCACAGATTTCTGGCTCCTGTTTGAGTCACGTCTTTGGGGACAGTTTTGATTCATACGATGACAAAACTATGAAAAGAATAAGATACCTGTCACCACCACATCGGATGTTTATTACGGTGTTTTATGCAGAGTGTTTCAAGTGTAAACCAAATCAAATTTGCAATAAATAATGATGGATGTTGCCTGACAGTGAAACATACATATCCACAATATTTTCCTCAGGAAATGTAGACAGCAGAAATTGTGGCAACAATTGTGAATGGGGAAAAAGGGCTTGGTGAAGCGGTTATGTGTTCCTTGTGCATCATAAGCGGTTTCCATGTGTCTCCTTTGTCCTCCTTCTTTTTTTTTTTTGTCTCTACCCACCAAATACTTGGAATGGATCTGTTGACAGATCCAGTTGCTATCATTAAGCTCTTTGTTTCTCTTTCTGTACATCTGCAGAATCGTACCGTACGGTTGCCTAGCGACAGGTGACCGGGCCGGGCTGATTGAGGTCGTCTCTTCGGCAGACACAATTGCAAACATCCAGCTGACCAGCAGCAACGTGGCAGCAGCTGCCGCCTTCAACAAGGATGCTCTGCTCAACTGGCTCAAAGAGAGAAACTCTGGGTACGACGATGAACCTGCTGTGATCTTTGTCGTTTCCTCAGAGGTGCGAGTTCTCTGAACATTTTCTTACATGTATGTTGTGTATTGACAGCGATGCTCTTGATCGGGCTATCGAGGAGTTCACTCTGTCATGTGCAGGCTACTGTGTAGCCACCTACGTCCTGGGCATTGGAGACCGCCACAGTGACAACATCATGGTCCGCAGCACTGGACAGGTGAGACACACAGTGTGTTTGATCTCTATATAAATGATGCAGTCTCCATTTGGTTTTGCTCCTGGTTTCCATGGCGCTCACTGATTGTTTGGCTCTTTTGTCCATCAGCTCTTTCACATAGACTTCGGCCACATCCTGGGCAACTTCAAGTCCAAGTTTGGCATCAAGAGGGAGCGCGTACCTTTTATCCTCACACACGACTTCATCCACGTCATACAGCAGGGCAAGACGGGATACACAGAAAAGTTTGGCAGGTTTGTTCCGCCGTGTCCGTCTGTGTCTTTTCACTAATGCAGTCTGATATAACAGCTTGACTGTATCATCATTTTGAAGGCTGCAATTTGTGCGGCTGTTGACCTGCACTGCATTGTGTCGACAGTTGTTCCTATTATTTTGCCCACCCCGTCCAGATTTATGAAGGTAGGCTAAACAACGTGTGTGTATTTTACAACACACAGTTTTAGGCTGTCAATTAGATGTCTTTGTTTTGATCATAAACATGCACTTAACCTTTTTGCGCCCATGAAAGAAAACCAGCATAACAAAAATATGATATTATAAACAAGTATAGTTAGTCAGCATTTATAGTATTAATTAGCTTAGCTCATTAGACAGCTTTACTTTCACCTTCAATGTTTTACAGCTACAAAAGCTTAAAACCTGCAAAATTTAGCTCATTGTGAAAATGCAGAGGAACTGTTATACCTCCGTGTTTTATTTGTTAGGAGAGGGGAAGACGAGCATTACATAAGTTGCGGAATAAAAGAGGTTAAAAAAAATGAAGTGACGCTGGGCACAAAGCCTACATGTGGGTAAAGAGGGCATCACAGTCGCACCACAGCTTGTGCTCGCTGTCGGTGCAGTACCCTCTCCCACCAGCAGTAGGCAGTTGAAGCTCAGGCACTGATGAACACCGTCCCTGCAACTTTCAATGAGGAGAAATGTAACCATCAGCAGTGTCACAATTTACACACCTCATGTATAACCTGAAGGATCGAAGGGATCGGGATCAAATCTCTTTAATTACATCTTAATAGATCATTTAACCCCACAGTACTTCAAACATATTGACTCCAATGAGAAACGTATTGTTTTATGCAAAATTGATAGAATTAAATTCTAAAAAATTAAACCACTTATCAGCTTTGTCTTGTGCCATACAAAAGCTCTTGATTACATTCAAGTGCCGAGCTGATGCATTTTCTACCTGCCTCGTTGTCGAGTCTCCCTGGATCCGTAAATTAAATCTATCTGTCTTTTCTTTTTGATATATACACAAAAGGTGGATATTTTATAATAACTGCTGTTAACTTAATGCTGACTGATGCCTCAAGTGAAAATGTACAAAGTGAAGTTAAAGATCTTTTCTGTGTAATAATTCTCTGTCAACAATGACAAAGCTAATCTATTATCACTGATGTGATCACACAAGTTCAAACCTCAACGACGTGTTTCTGTGTTATTGAGGGTTGATTCACATCAGTACAACGCTGCATGTGCAAGGGTGGCATGCACAGGCTTCATTAGACAGCACAACCAAAGTGTACATTGTTTACCAGTAAAAAACAGTGACGTAACAAGAGATACAACTCATTTGGTGAAAGTGGAAATACCCCTGTGGTAAGTCTGTGTTGTTATGACCCACATACATGTCAGTATCAGCAGAGGGTAAACGTCTGGAGGAAGGTCCTTTGCTGCATCAACAGTTTCTGTAGTCAAAGTTACTACAGCTCAGAAATAATCTAAATGAACTTATAACTCACAGATGTGTTGTAAAGAAGAACAAATCCTTGGAGAAATAGCCGTCAGAGAACATAACGCTGGACTGTTAATGCTGGAGAGCTTGTTATGGTGAAATACGCTGACTGAGGGTCTTTAGTCATTAAATTTTTAATTGCACTGACTTTATATGTAATACTCAGTATGCTCGTCTGACATTTAAACTGTTATCCAACAACTGAGCTTCCCAGCAGGGTGTTGGTGAAGAGCAGCGTCTCCCGCAAGAGCTCGAAAATAATCCATTGCAATAATCCATTTGCTGTGTCAGCAAATCTTTTGTGTATGGGATGAAGAAACAGTACTCTGTGTACTACACAGTAAACATGAGTACAAATGATTTAGTGAAAACGGAAATACCCTGGTGGAGGCGTACCCACTGATCTGATGACCTACAGTACATTCAAAACAGTGAGTGGAAGTGGTGAGGTGTTTCCTTTATACCTGAGATAAACGTCAAGCTCAGTTCATCTTCGCTGTTCCTGAGAATAACATTTTTATATCTTAAACTACAGCTTTGATTTCGATCTAAAAAAGAACAAAACAAACTCTAAAACATATGAAACAGTTTGTAGTTCAGCTGCAATGATAACAGGGTTTTAATAAACCCAGAGGAAAAACAATTAGCAAACACACATATTGTGATTATGTAGGTCTGGGAGCTGATGCAAAAAAAAAAAAAAGATCGGATCTTCATTGTCCGAGCCTGAAGCGCCGTGAAACCACCTGCGCTGACAGAGTGCAGTGAGTCACTGGAAACATAAAGGAAATGTTTATCACCTGTTAGGATCAGAGTGTGGGCAACGTCATTTAACCAAGTCACCGATCAGCAGATATGTTCAGCACAAGCTCGTGACCTCCACTACCACTGTCTCCACATCAGAGGGGGTGTGGGTTATAATCATCCTAAAAAACACTGAAACAGTTTGAGTTTATTGATTGTTAGTTTTCCTCATTTCATTTTTCACTGGTGCACATATTAGTTCATGGTTTCCAGAAAGACGGAACAGCATAATGACGTACTGTGTGTGTGTGTGTGTGTGTGTGTGTGTGTGTGTGTGTGTGTCTCTGTCGTAGTTTCCGTCAGTACTGTGAGGAGGCCTATCTAATCCTGAGGAAGAATGGAAACCTCTTCATCACACTGTTCGCCCTCATGCTGACTGCTGGACTGCCTGAGCTCACCTCAGTCAAAGACATCCAGTACTTAAAGGTATCACACACACACACACACACACACACACACACACACACACACACACACTTTTATTGAAAAAGCAAACTAGTCACATCTGTTCATACTAGTTAAACTTACTAGGTACTAGGTCTGAACCACTGTTTCATACTTTTAGATCGAATAAAGACAAAGAGCACAGACAAATACCCTTAACTGGTTCCTACAAATATCAACTTTTTCAAATTATTATACAGTTAGCTGCTGTTTAACACATTCTGTGTCCTTTTCATCAACTTCCTCATTACTTCTTCATCCTCCTGCCGTCTTGACTAATCGTCCTCCTCTCCTCCCCAGGATTCTCTGGCTCTGGGTAAAACAGACGACGAGGCCCTGAAGCAGTTCCGCCAGAAGTTTGATGAGGCCCTGAGAGAGAGCTGGACAACCAAAGTCAACTGGATGGCCCACAATGTGGCCAAAGACAACCGCTCCTAGAGCAGCTACCATCCCTGAAGGGCGGGGGGTCAGGGGCCAGGGGCCAGGGGCCATGAGGACACGACGAAGAAGTGTGTGAGTGTAGGGGAGAGGACATGTGACAAAGCAGACAGGGTCAAATCCACCTATATTTAAAGAAGGGAATCTCGCAGAATATCCCACACATGAGCAGATTCACCCCCCCACATACTGTACTTACAGAGTAAGACCTACTCTCCGAGACAGTTCAGTTACCCTGCACCCTCACTTACTGCACCCCCTCCTCACCTCGCATCACTCTGGCATGGTGCCTCCTGAAAATCCAAATTAATGGTCTCGTGACATTTCTGTGGAATCACGGTGGGTAACGTCATTGCAAGTTTTGCACAGGCGCAACGGATGATGGAGCACACAGCCAAAGGAAGGGAACTGAAGCACCCACTCTGTCCACACTAAAGATGAACCTGTCCCCACAGAGCGGGCTGTCAACAAAAATCATGTTTCGGAGCGGCTGAGTTTTGTCGGACGGACTTGAATCAGTGCTTGCACGGACTCTGAACAGGCAGATGGTTTGAACACGCCCCTGAACTGTTTTAAGTACAGAGGAGATAACAGATGGGTGTGGAAAGGGCGGAATGGAAAAGACAACAAAAACGACCCCCACGTCTTAAAACAATGTGCACAACGCCCACAGGAAGTGCATCTTAACATTCTCGCTGCCTCAAAGTGTGCCTCAAAACTGCGGGAAGATTGTATTTTTTTTTTTTTTTTTTTTTTTTTTTTCTTTTAATGAGTTTTCTTTCGCCATTTAAGAATTTATCATGAGACTTCTATGTGCCAGACTACTTCACTAGTCCACAAAAAAAAGCTTGTGTGAGGGAAATAATGATAAAAAGCAAAGGACTGATGCAAGAAAAAGATGCCCTGAGCCTTTTGGTCCACTGTTTGGAATCTCAGTTCATTTGAACCATCGAACACTGGAATGTTTTTAGAGAGATGTATATGAGAAATTTCAAATAGTCTTTTAATGAACTAAACATTTTTATTTTTTTTTTTATTTTGAAATGACAATGTGCATTATTTCTTTCAAATTTATCAAATCAAGAGCATTATTGGACAAAGCGTGATCACCTGTGAGTTATTTCCACCCTACCTGTCTTAAAGTCTAAAAGGATGTCAGCCTTTTAAAGCGCCACCCCACTCATGCTAGCAACCATGACAAAATAAACTCACTGAGAAATAACTGATGCTTTTAACATGTTAGGACCAAAACAAAAAGCAAAATGTTTAGCAATTGTACTGTTTATATTGTGTTTTTAATGATCTGCTTCGGAATTGAATGTGCAAATATGTGCCGCTCTCTTTTTAAGCGTATTTGTTTTTATACAAGCAGGTGTGGGCGGGGTCTGTGGGCCTGTGTGGGCGGGGTTTCTCAGTAGGGACATTACACTGCAATGCGAAGCTACTCCCCCCCCCCCCCCCCCCCCCCCCCCATTTCGACATACGGTGCTCCTCCAGTATCTGCATCTTGTGTTTGATTTTTCGTGCAATATCCGAGTATATGACCCATATCTTATTATATTAAACCTTGGGCACAGGCCTAAGCCTATAATGGTTTTGTCTGTTGGTTTATGTGTGATGCAGCTGTGTTTCGCACCACTAGCCTTCAAATGTCTCAGACACTGGATATTGTCAAATGTACAGGCTTTTATTGTTTTGCTGGTTTTTTGTTTTCATAGGAGTTTTATTAAAGTTATTTTCCACCGCACTGCATTTCCACTTGTGGTCCGTTCACTGCTGGAGGTGTGGGTTGTGTGATCGTGTGCCCACTCAGGGCAGCACCATGGATTTTGTCTCTGATTTGAGAGCTGTTATGGGCACTTATTGATTCCAAACCAGAAATACATTCAGACCTATTTTTGCCTGCCTTATGCACAAGTTAAGAAAGTAGTGTTGTTGAAGAAAATTCCTATGTCCTTAGCTCCAATTTTTTGGGGGGGGTTTTTGTTTTCTTTTAATTCCCCCCTTTTGTTCCAGACACTGTGGACCGGTCTTTAAAGAATCACAGGACTCTTATATACCTGGTCTTTTCTGATCAGAACCACGGGACTCAACTACCTGGTCTTTCCCCCAAATAGAATCACAGGATTCAACTGCCTGGTCTTTTCTTTAACAGAATCACAGCAATCATATATACCTGGTCTTTTCAATTTCATTATTGGCAGTGAAATCTATAACAATTCATCAAGTCATAAGTTTTTAAAACTGTAAACGAGATGTAAATATAAAGTAGCATGAAATCAATATACTCAAGTAAAGTATCTAGAATGTAGTTAAGTTCAATATTAGAGTTACTTTCCACCACAGAATAAAATTGTCACATTATCCTCCAAGATACAGTATATTTGAATATTTTGTACTTTTCCTGGACATGTTATAAAGATGTGGCATTAGGCCATTTTCACAGCAGGCAATTTGACTTGACGAAACTCGCACGTTTTTACATTGCCTCTGGTGGCCTCCTATCTCAGGTTAGAATTAAAGGATATTTAGTAGGATCTTTGCACACACCGCCCTCCTCATCATGAAGCTCTTTTGTGCGTGGGCTTTTAATCATCTAAAGGGCACAATAGTACTTTTCTTTAGTGCCGTTCATATGACTCAGGAAATGTATTTCTTTTCACTCTGTAGGGAATGTTAACAAAGTCTCTGCTTTCAGTGATCATCATTTATTGATTCTCTTTTACTTGAAGCCACAGTCATCGCTCAGTGTGAATCATCTGTTGTATGTGTGTGGCTGTTGAGTGCAGTTACGTAAAACAGTAACCTGGTAGAAGAGTTATTCATAGGGAGTGTAGACACAATGACAGAAATCCTCTGTGGAAGGTGTAAACAAAGGACGTTAAATATCAAAATGAAAAATCATTTGAAAAGTAAAGAATGAATTCACGGGCAGTTAAGAATAATGACATGGTTACAAAGACATACAATATATCGAGCACTTTATTAGGAACACCACACTAAAATTGGGTAGTTCCTCCCTTTGCTCTCATAACAGCCTCAGTTCTTCGTTGCATGGATTCAACAAGATGTTGAAAACACTCCTTTAAGATTCTGCTCCATGTTGACGTGATTATGTCACATCATTTCTGCAGCTGCACATTCATGCTGCCAGTCTCCTGTTCTACCACATCCCTAAGGCGTACTACTGGATGACTGGGGAGGCCACTGAAGTTCACTGAACTCACTGTCATGTTCCTGAAACCAGTTTGACACGATTTTTGCTTTGTGACACGGAGCATTATCCTGCTGGAAGTAGTCATTAGAAGATGGAAAACTGTGGCCATAAAGGGATGAACATGGTCAGCCACAATGCTCAAACAGACTGTGGCTTTCAGACTTTATTGGTATTAAGGAGCTAAGAGAACATTCCCTAGGACTTGGACTGTCAAGACAAGGTAGGTTGGGTCCATGGATTCATGCTGCTGCTGCCAAATTCTGACCTATCCCTAACCTTAATCCTAGCATCTGCATGCCTCTGTGTCCACTGCAGCCTCATATTTCTGTTCTTGGCTGACGCGAGTGGAACCTGACGTGGTATAATCTCAACTTGTCTCTACTGGTGACCCGGCCTTTGCTGTCCAGACCCCTCAGCTGTGGAGCTCACTGCCTGAGGATCTAAAACTGAGTGTCCTCTTTTAAATCTCTTCTTAAAAATGATGGCATTTGTTGTTTTAATCCATATTTTTGCTTTATTATTAAAATGTTTCCTTGTCTTTACTTTAAAACCCTTTGTAGCTGTGTTTTGATACGTCCCTTATAAATTTTTAATTTTTATTTCTGATGTTTGATGTGAACATTAACCCAAGCTCCTGACCTGTATCTGCATGATTGCATGCACCACACTGCTGCCACATGATTGGCTGAGTGGATAATTGCATAAATAAGCAGTTGTACAGGTGTTCCTAATAAAGTGCTCTGCGACTGTATATGCCCTTTAAATGTAGAGGATTCATGGTTAGGTAATCATGAAAGCCATGACCGCCAGTCAAAACCCCTGGGCTTAAAGCCGCCCACATCTGACTCACGCTTGTGTAGGGAATTCCACCCACCTGCAGGATCTCCCAGTTTACTGCCTCCACCAGAAAATCAAATGTGTGTATGATTAAAAGAGAGGGCAGCGGTGAAGGGAGTGATCCATGAATCAATCTCATCTTACTGTCAAAGTCCAATCCACCTACATCTATGCCTACAGCTGAATGGAGCAAGTTTATACACCTCTTTTCTGGAGGTTGTCAAAAGGCTTCCTGGGAAATGTAGTGAAACACAATGCAATCATGCCAAGAAAGCAAAAGCTAACAATAGAGCCTCAAACAGTATTAAAGCTCTCAGTGTGATATCATACTCAAGCCATTTCATAAAGTGCTAGATAAATGCAGGCAGAGTGAGACGGTGAGAGTGGATGTGAGAGACCACGCTGGTGAGTGGACATAAGGCAGGACAGCAGGGTGCGTTGTTGACTACAGTGCCACCTCAGCAGGCGTTGGTGGCTGCCACTTGAAAGTGGCACTTTAGTACTAAGCACCGAGTCCAGATCTCTGCACCGAGCTGTTCTACGGAAGAATCTTGGCCCTAGAAGAAAAAATATGTTGTTGTGGCTGCCGTGCCAGCATGTGAAAATAATACAGTCTGTCCTCTCCAGCATTAGCCAGTCATGATGATGAACAATGATGAGCAAGCCTGGCACAAAGCAGAATCCCATTCATCAGAACAAGCTGCTGAACAAAGCCTTCAGCCTGGAACAAGAAGAGGATGTAAACCCTCATCCTTCTCATATGTTGCTCCTGATGATGCAAGAGAGAGAGAGAGAGAGAGGGAGAGACAACAGAGCAAGAACTTTCAAGTACCTTCTTTGCCTTACACGTTGAGTTACATATAATTTTCCCTCTTAAATAACACACAGAAATGACATTTTATCAGTTCTTCTTTCCGGAAGAAAGGCAGTATCACTTCGGTGCAGTAACAGATGTGATGCAGGTATCTCTGGAAAAAACATGCCTTGCTGTAGCTTACACAACCAAAAATTGAGGACTTTGCCCCTTCACTCTTTCCATTCACATCTGTGTTTTCCTCAACATGTCTTCTTCTTAACTTCAGTCGGCGTGTTTTTAAGGTTATACACTGTAATTTAGAAGATATATGTTCAATAAATAACGCTATGGGACATTTCGTCTAACTCGCTATTTGTTCGTTTACAACCGTCAACCGGCAACAGAGCCGAGGCAAATTAAACGTATTGATGTGTAATATTCAGCGTGTTTCGTCGTTTCCTGGTTGTTTCCTCTTCATTCTTTCGCATTTATGTAATTTCCACACTGGATACGTTGTTTTGGACGCGGCATAGTCATAACCACCCAGGTCTCTCGCGGCACGATACGCATAACATGGTATTCCACGTGCGGTGGATGGCTTGTTTATATAAAACGACGGACAGCGCTTCGGACCAATGAGCTCACACCGCTGCGATTCCGTCACGTTCTCCATGGAAACCCGTAGCTTTCAGCCAATTGGGGAAGGCCGGGGGAGGAGTCTGAATTGAGGTCGCGCGCTGAGCTCGCCGATTCGCTAGTAGGCCAGAGTCAGAGAGTACCGGGGAGGAACATTCGGCCACTGTGTCAGCTCGTCTAAACCGTCTCCCATTGAGGAATACTGGAGGTTTAACTGACTGTTTTACTCACTGCTCGGCTCCGCTTCTACTTGACACCGAGGACGACCGGAAAGGTGATTTTTATTTCTACATCACAGGTTGGTTTTCTTTCATTTTTACTTTCTGGTTTTTAAAAAAGAGTGAAAAACCGAGCGCAAAAAATAAGTTGCATAACCAAAACTCGTGTGCGCATGCGCGTCAATTCGGATTGCTCTACTTATCGTACTTTTATAACCTAAAAATGCCGGTTCGAGGTTTTCTGGTCACCCGTAGGGAAAGAAAAATGTGGGTTTATGCGAACTGGCTCCTCTATGGCCGAGTGGCAGCTGTTTTGTGGCGTGTTTTTACCGATGTGGTTACTTTTACATAACTGTGTCAGTGTACCGTGCAGTGGATTGCAGGTCAACGTGTGTGTGGATTTTGAATAGCAGGTCAATGGGAGTTAGATGGGGGAAGGGTTGTTTGCTCCCATTACAAAAATAATTTTATTTGGATATATTACTTACATTTGTGACAAATGTTATTGGGCTGACGTTATTTAAAAATGGA
Organism: Seriola dumerili; assembly: GCF_002260705.1. Lineage (NCBI taxonomy): Eukaryota > Metazoa > Chordata > Actinopteri > Carangiformes > Carangidae > Seriola > Seriola dumerili. Next base: position 1,253,386 of record NW_019174592.1, read on the forward strand.
TTTCGATTATTTAAGCAAGTAGGTTAATTTCTAGCTTATTACTCTCCAAGGACCTCTTTTAGGCCTTTTGTCCCCACACATACATAGAAAACCGTTTCTCTCTGTACCTGTGGATATTATTAGGTCGACATGATAATCACAATGCTGTTTAATGCTGCTATGTTCGATAGGATTTGCATATTGGTGTTAGACCTTTATTAGTTATCCATAGGTAGACCTTGAGCTGCTTATGGTCAACATGTTGCCTCCATAATGACACCTCAGAGAGAAACTGATCTTGACTGTAAGACAGAAGAATAATTAAGTCATGGTGACATTGTTTCAGCTCCAAAGAAGATAGATTTTAACACACCACTCTTAGAAAAGAAGTTATTTTTATAGTTTTATTCATTATTGTTACCATTGTAATGTATTAACTTGGCAAGTTGTGTTGTGTAATGACAGGTGTCTGTTTGTGATGTCCTTTTAATGAAATACTAACCTTAACGTGACTGAACATGGAAATACTGATTACTTCTCCTCTAATAACACAGGACTAATGTTTTACCCCCTGTTTAACTGGATAGTCTAAGAAGATTGTCTCCAGCATTTTATATATATATCTATAGGAAAGATAAATAATATATATATTGTATATCCTTAATATCCTATCCTCAGAGGTGCTCATGTAACTGCTGTCTCAGATTTCCTCAAAGAATGCACTTGAGAGTAGTTGGATACAAGTGAAAGCATGTGGTTTTATGAAACAAGGCTACCACTACTTTGTGCTGCACTATGGCCAAATCCATGTGACTGGAGCAGCAGTTGTATAATGCTTGAGATCTGTGCTAGTGTGTTGGGTGTATCAGCTCTCCAGCAGAAGCCGGAGTTCAGTGTCATTACGTCATTATTCCTCTGTTTTGAGAGTTAAATTGTTGTGTGGCCATGTCTCTTAGTGTTTTCAGGATCTGGGGGGAAAGTGTGTTTGAATACTTTTGCTGACTTTTTGCTGATTTTGCTGTTTGCTGATCTGTCAAGTAATGTTCATGGAGGAAAGGGTCTCTGGTAAGCCCATACCACTATTGCAAGTTCTGTTTAGGGGATTAAAACAATCATAGATACAGTAAATGCATCAGAGTTGGTTGAGCTGATGGTGATTTTTGGATTTGGTTTCTATTGCTTTTACCGGCAAACCAATATCATGCCTGTTTGCTTAAGTTTTGGAGTGGACAATGTTTAATATCTTCATGGCTGAACAGCATTTATCTGTGAAAAATTGTGACAACATGGAGGCAAACGTCCTTTGATATAGTTTGTGTTCCACTGCGTTAACCTAGTTTTTTAATATTTTTGTAGCACCTATTGTTGGCTGTTCAAGGCCAATACCCTGCTGCTTACAGTTAACACTGTTCCTGTAAACAGGGTGAATAATAATAAATAGCATTGTCTTACACATAATTAACAGTCTGATTTTATGTAATATGTGCTGTGTCATAAATCTGTGTCATAAAAACTATTTTTGAAGTGTTGATCTGTTTCTCTTTCCAAAAATGAAATAATACATTTGTATGTCTTTTGACATACTTATAGTCCTTACTTCCCCACAATTGGCTGACATAATTCTAACCTGTAGTCACTCCTAGCTCTCTCCCGATTGGTCACTCACAGCAGCCAATAGAAAATCCCCTGTGAGCACTTGGCCACTGCCTCAGTTAAACTGAGAGTGGGTCATTTCATACAATGGCAGTGAATGTGTGGGTGGTTGGAAAGTCTGACGGGTGGTTTTTTGTGTGTGTGTGTGTTTTTTTGTGTTTTTTTTAAAAACATGAAAAACCTTCCGTATAAACTTTGACAAGTTATGTAAAATTGCTTATGTAAAGAGTAAAGAATAGACATGTTGCTGAATGTGCAGACTTATATAAAAAGCTGCAACCTGTTCGTGGGCAGCAGGAAGAAAAGTGAATATTTTGGATTTGGTTCCAGTACCTGTTGCCAGTATTTCCTATTAGGACTATTTACAGACATACTGTAAATAGGCTGAACCATTGTTTTACTGTGGAACTGTAGCTCCTGTATTTTTTATTGGGTTCATTCATTTTAAAGAACAAATATAACTTCTTTATATTTTGTTGTATTTATTTTGTTGTCTAAGGTAACAAGTGTAGTTAATGTTATGATTCAAGGTAAATGTTACTTGAGGGACAGTTCACATCTTTTTTATATTGCTATTGATTCAGGGGCACTGCACAGTGTTGCATAAGACTACCTTTATTTGATTTAGACTAAAGTGAGCATGGACAAGGCATCAACACATCTGTTTATCATCTGCTTCTGTGGGGTCTACATCCTTGGCATTAATGATAATACTGTTAAATATGAGGCAGAGCTTTCTCACCCCCCAGGGATCTGTTCTCAGTGTTTTTTCTCCCACCTGTTAATGAGTTAATTTGTGATGAGACGAGACCCATCAGCTGCAGGGAGAAGATACAGCTTCAATAATACAAAGGATTTTTTCATAAGCATTTTCTGTCGACGTGAAGGTTGTTGTTTGTGTTGTGTCCCTGAGGCTTTTTATCTCTGCGGACTCACCTTTCTTGTGAAAAAGCATGAACTGGATCACACTGGTTTGGGGCTTCAATCCACCCGCAAAGGGCAAACAACAGCCTGTTTACTATACAGATCTTTTGAAGGATGGATGGCAGCAGCCTGTGTGTGTGTGTGTGTGTGTGTGTGTGTGTGTGTGTGTGTGTGTGTGTGTGTGTGTGTGTGTGTGTGTGTTCACACAGCAAGATCCCTTGCTGTGCTGCTGTGCCCTTTTCTGTATGTTTGACTTTTAAAAACGCTGAGATCCAAGGTTGTGCTGGATGATCAGATGAAAGTGATGGCCACTGCACTTTTGATGGATGATTTCCATCCACAATCCACATTGATTGTATCTAAGTTTAGGACTTTGTTTATTTTATCTTCTGTCTATTGAAGTCCACTGTATTGTAAATGGTTTGTCTGAGTAATGTCACCTGTGTTTTATTTTCCTCCTTTAGACTACATCTTGCCTCCTGAGGCATCAACTCCATTTACCTCCCAGTGCCACGCATCTCATGGCATTGCCATGTGGAAGATAGCTTAATTCTGCAAATTTTTCCCTGTGGCCTGCCCAATGTCTGAGGACAGTGATCCAAAGCACTACCTGTACTCATCCCTGGACGGGCCTGAACGGACCCGGGAAAGGGTCGGCTTCCAGGTGGAGGAAGAGGAGGGTTCTCCCTGTGGCTCCATTAGCCAACTTCACCGCATGGCCAGCAGTTACAGCAAGAGTTGTGGTGGGCGGGATGGGGTCGAGCTTGAACCAGAGTTGGGACTGGCTTCCGAGGGAAGCGACAGCAGCCATGAACACCCTGCCTCGCCGGGCTCCCCGCACGAAGACAGGAAGCGGCCACGCCCACCCATGCACGAGGATGTAGAGATGGGCGGCAGCGGCTCGAGTGGCAGCGGGACAGAATCTCATGGTAATGAGTCGCATGGCAACGAGTCCCATGGCAATGAATCTGTGGGCAGCTCCAATGGCAATGGCAAGGACTCGGCTCTCCTGGAGTCTTCAGGGAGCAACAAAAGGTGAGGACACATCAAATGCACCAACTTGTAGTAAATGAAGTGTTTACCACAATGGGGGAGCGGACCATCTAGGTCACTGAAGGGAGGTTCATTAAATGCAATGGAAGGAACATTTGTTGTTGGTCTGAGTCACTGTTGTAAGCTAGTAGTGACTGACTCACACTGAGAGGAGCAGTGTTTTATTCCTAAGTACGAGACAGAGTACAAAAAGACAATGACTGTTGGCTTGATTTTGATGAGAATTCTGGATTGTTATAATTTCCTGCAGCCCGGCTCTTTGCTGAGTAACCATATGCCATTCAGAGGTGCCAGGCTTTTAAGTAACATGTCTCCCTGCATCTGTTTGACTATCACTTTCGTCTCTTGTCTGAAGAAAAGAGCACACCTACTGGAGGTTGACTATTACATAACCGAGCGCTAATGTTTTCTCCAGCCCTAGTTTCATCCATGAGGTGGAGAAAAATAAATGGGAAGTCTTTTCAAAATGCAGGCCAGTACAGCATAGACATAAAACTTCAGGCTCAAAGATTAGTATCCAATCAACACCTCATCAATACATTTATGATCAATGCATTTAAGAGCTATTGGATTCTGTTAGATTATAGGTATATTTAATAACCTGATAACCAAATGTGGCAATAGATAACGGATGACCTTCACTCATACATTATTCATGGTGGTGTTGCATCATCATCATTGTAGCATCGTCTTTCCAGCAAAATCCGTTGTTAAATGTATATTTTCACAATAAAATGTACAATATATTGCTATTCATTTTTCAAAAATAACTGGTCACTATTAATTGATTGCACCATAACACTCAAGTATTTTGCAGAAACCCCACATATACTATCTCCAGTAGAACTACACATTACACTATAATGTAGTTTTTGAATTATTAAACCCTCCCCCCTCTAATGTTACTGTAAAGTCCATGTTCATTTGCACTTAATGTATGAAATGCTACTGAGAGTTGTCCTCCACAGACTCTGTTCTACTATACTCAGCCAATCTAAAACACTGGATAAATACTTAAAAAAAAATGCCTTAAAATGCAGTGGAGCAAGTAACTGACAACAGGCAAAGGACAAAAGTTAATTTCAGGCAGGCAGTGCTTCCCTTTATCCACCAAGTGTTTGAGAGAACTCAGCTTCTCAATGACTGATGATATTTTGTATTGGAATGTGCTGACAGAATGAGTCCAACACTTAAACATACACCTTAGGAATGTGGAAAACTGGCCTCCCGTTTTGATGTTCAACAGTAAGACGAGGGCCACTGGTTTCAGTGTGATGGCTCCACACTCTCTGTGCTGCTTGACTGTAATGTAGTGAACAAATGTCTTAAAAATTAAACCTTATAACAGTTTATTTAAGTAGTTAAGCACATTTCCTGATATCCTACAAGAGCATTGGCCCTAATGTTTTCTTTCTAGCTCCAAATAGCCTAAGTAGAAACACCAGGTAAAAAGTTGGCCTCAATCATTAACTACGAGAAGTATAGGCAGACCACTGCAGGATTTTTGAGGCCAACACTGATACTGAAATTTTAGAGTTAAAAAAAAAAAACTAATAATGATAAATGAGCCAATATTAATATAAACTTGTCTCTACTCGTTGGCATTTCTTCGCTTTAAACTGCGGTGAGTTAATGTTAATGACCTGGGGATTTATCAGGTGAGTTTTAATGAGAAGAGAGTGAAGCATAACAAGTTAGGGGAAATTTTACAAGTTCTGTTGATTCTCAGGTTCTGGTTATACAACAGTTGGACAACGATAGGCTTGATTATAGGATTGCTGCTTTTTCCAAAACATGAAGTTTGAATGAATTTGAATTAATGTGCAGTGAGTTCAAATGTATTTGAATGCACAGTTTTGTTGTCATTGAGGAATAAGGAGGCTGCTTAGTATAAAGTCAACAAACAGCGTTATCTTTGTCATCTATGGTGTAGAACTGAAATACTTTAACGCTACTTCTCAGGTGCTCTGGTGTTTGCGATTGTCTGCATAGATCATCTTTGCTCAGTAGTGTCCTCCACTTTCACAGCAAACTACTTTACTGATAGATCAATGGAGCTATAGGTCAAGCTGATAGTGAAGTTTTAGAGCGCCCTCTGCTGGATCACACAGCAAACTCAGCACACCATCTGTTGCATTTACAGTTAGAATATGAACTTTTTCCTCCATGTTCAAATTTCAAAAAGTTTGCTGCTTTTGAACACAGTAATGTGCGTGACACGTACATTTAACTGTAAAGCTGCAAATAATTGGAATAAGTAAGTATCTGAGGACTGTAAGAGCCTGCTTTGTTCTAACTGCATATTGGTGTTGTCAGCAAACTGAGATAAATAAACTACTAGAAAGCCTCAAACGTGGCCTGAGGAGGGTTTACAGTGCAGCTAGGCTTCGATCAAAGTGTTAATGAAAAGGAGAAGATTACCGAAACTCTACATTATGCTTTTATGAATTTGTTTGATGTTGTTGTCATGGTCACTGATCAGCAACGTCTGGTTTGTCGTGGAAACATTTAGCAGAAGTTTCAGGCAGCCTGAAGTTGACTAATTGCAGTTCTTTTGGTTTCCATATTGTACATTTCCCCATTCGCCTCTTTTGACTCTGACATTTTTTGGGAAGCTGTAGCATAAGAAATACAAAATGAGCACAGCTGTTACCGATACTTGCAAAATAATGGATTGCTGCCAGTTACTGAAATTTAAATTTGGTTGATTGTGCATATTCCACATTCTGGCTCGTCTTGAAGGGGGCATCAGTAAAATCAGAATAGCATGAGCAGTGTTAAGTGTGTAGTGTTATTATTGGTAATTTAATAGCACATCACATGTGTACAAACTACAAATTCCAGCACAACAAAAGGCACCACAGAGCAGTTAAAGTCAGATGACAGCTGATCCAGCTGTCCAGCCGTCACCGCAAACTGACTTTGCGTCAGATAAGTGTTGTGTGTATGTGTTTGATTTATTTTTCTTTCCTTGTGTTTCTCCCTTAGAAAAAAAGGTGCAGTGCGTTAGTTGCTTTGTTTCTCTCAGACTGAGTGGAATCGATAGACAGGAAGCGCTGTGACGAGCCCTCTATCAGCATTTTTTGTGGTTTATCACTCCCTTTAGAGCTACGGCACACTATGTACACTATGTACACTATGCTAACCATTAAAGGAGGGCTACTAGAGTATTAAAAAAAAGTTCACCTCAAAAACTACATCTGGTTGAGATTTGTATTTAACATAAAACAAAAATGTGGAAAATGACCCAGTGGTCAAATTACCCCATTGAAATTTCCATTTTCTTTTTCTTCTCCCATTTCCAAACTGGCATTTCATGTTTTCCTTTTTTTTTCCTCATCTTATTTAAGGGTTGCTTATGACTTCTGAAGATATTCTTTTTGAGTGGAATCATTTGCTGTAGTGAAAGGCATATTAAGTGATAATGGGTTGTTAACATTAATCTAATAATCTTATAACTTGTAGAGAACAAGTTATAAAAGTCCTGAGCTGCCTTCCTTGTTTTCAGATCTCATTTCCAAGAAAAGAAATGTTTGACCTCACCTATTAGCTACGCCCCATATTTTTATAGACTTATTTACAGAGAGAATGCAGATGGCACAGTCTTGGCATCCTGGGTACAGTCTATAACACCATGTCCTTGACTCACTTAATGTGTTGAGTCTTACATGTTGTTTGGCCACTCTAACTGTTCTTTCATAATGCGCCGCTTTGTGCTCTTTCTGTACACCTTCTTCAATAACACGACACGTTGTTTATGGTTCCAGCTCAAACTCTCACAGCCCGTCGCCACCGAGCAGCTCCAATGCCTTCAGTCTGGTGAGCTCCGAGCAGGACAACCCATCAACCAGCGGCTGCAGGTTAGTACACTCCTGAGCTTGCCTACCCCTAGTATGCATGTGCAATTTGTCAGTTAGAGTTTTAACTTGCACACACCAGTGGAAAGTTGTGGAAGTCAGACCCACGGTAGATGCATCCCAGTGCCAATCCATCCCCTCATGCCCCATCCCCTCACATACACCCCTCGTGTTCTGCTCTGCATGCTGGAAAAGCTGTGCTTCTCAGAGTGTGACAGTGCTGATGAGACCTCGTCATTTTGATGCACATGTATGTGTCTCATGCTCGCCCTGCAGCAGCGAACAGTCAGCCAAAGCGAAGACTCAGAAGGAGCTCTTCAAGACCCTGAAGGAGCTGAAGATGCACCTGCCGTCAGAGAAAAGGAGCAAGGGGAAGTCCAGCACCGTCAACACGCTCAAATATGCACTGCGATGTGTCAAGCAGGTGAAAGGTAAGAGTTGCTCTTGCTTTAATTCACATGCTCGCACACGTATTCACATCGTTGTTAATCTATATCACTAGTGTTGACGTCTGTTACATTTGTTTGTTACTTTTTTCAGATAAATGTGGATTTTTGACCAATCTGGGGCAAATGCTCTGAATCACAATCTCTTATAGTTATGAGACAAAAGTATGTTTCTCTCTCATGTTTGCATTCATTCATGTTCACTTTCCTCTACAGCCAACGAGGAATACTACCAGATGCTGATGATCAATGACAGTCAGCCACCAGGGTTTGATGTATCATCCTACACCATTGAGGAAATCAACCGCATTACATCTGAATACACCCTCAAAAACACTGTAAGAAGCTCAAATCTCCACTTCACAGTAAAGTAGGAACACCCTGTAACATTCAAATAATCTGTTTGTCTTTGAAAGCAAATGGAAAGTGGTGGCAGTAATGAAATCTGATGATGTGGAACAAACTAGTGGAAGGAAGTATATCAAGTGTATTAGTGCAGTTAAAGAAGGTTTTATCTTCAGTGTTTTGAACATCCTGAAATGAAAAGACACTTAAGATTTTTTTTTTTTAAAACGTTGTTTTATCTTTTTACCTGTAGGATATATTTGCTGTAGCTGTCTCACTCATCACGGGGAAGATCGTTTACATCTCGGACCAAGCGGCGTCCATCTTGAACTGCAAGCAGGAGGTGTTCAACAATGCCAAGTTTGTGGAGTTCCTAACGCCGCAGGATGTCAGCGTGTTCTACAGCTTCACCACGCCATACCGGCTGCCCTCATGGAGCATGTGCACCGGAGCAGGTAACAGCCTCACCACTTAAATCTTAACCTTGTTATATCAGGAATTCTGTTTGATTTTAAAATTGAGTCTCATTGATATAAAGTGACTAAACCCGGCCAACATGGTGCTGCACATTATGGATGTGGATGGTACAAAGTGCACGTGTAGCACGACCCATGTCACCTGCACGTACACTGGTGCTAATTTCTTTCATGTAACCCACCCCCACACACACACATGCTCATACACACTTATCACATATTTCATTAACATGCTCAATCACACGTTACTGAAGGAACACCTACTCAGACATCTGCTGCGTATTTGCTGAAAACATACTGACGAATTTGTGCAGTCACATGGTGTAATTAAGTAGGTACACCTGATAGGTCGAACGCAAACCAATCGATAAGCTCTGCAATAGTTCCGACTTCTCAGAAGCTTAGTGTTATTTTGTATTGAGACTGAGACAAAAAGGTCATGTTTACCTCTGGTACATTTTTGAATATGTCGATGTTTCATTGGATTGCATTACCTCAATTTGGATATCTGATTTTGTCTCCTATCATTTTAGAAAATCCACTAAAAAACAACTTTCAGAGGTGCATTAAAGTATGTAATCCTTCAATCATTCTGTAGCTTCCATTCATGCTGTTGTTGTCAATCAACTCTGTTTTACTGTAGTTGATTTTGTAGTCTCACTTAAACAGCTTGTTGTCATCTGGGGATTTGGAAGCCATCATGAGGCCAGTGATGTGAAGCAGCACTGTTCTGCAGGAATCACTTGGGTAACGCAAGCTGTGCAAGCGATGACTCAGCAGCAGGGCTCGACAGTGCGAGCGAATCACCTGCATTGGCGACTAAAAATAGACATGTGCGAAGTTTAAAATGTATTTAGCAGCACGTGTGCAAATAAAAAAGTATTACGAAAATTCAGCCCAGGCAACCTCTACTTCTTCTTTTACAAGAAAAAGGTTGCTAACACAACAGCGACTATGACCAATGCTGCCCGTTGAAAAAATCCCACGATCCTCCCGTCAGCGCAGACGCCCTGTAGACACCACTAAGAAGAACTACTTTATTAAAGAGGTGTTCATACTGTTTATACAGTTCAAAGCAGTTTAAAGTATAAATAATTACTTATTAAAATATAGTTTGAAGCAGAAGTAATTAAAAACCTAGTGTACTTTTTTGTATTCAAATTAATTAAATCATTCACAATTTTGCTTGTAAATGTCTCCTTGTTTCTCTTTATTAAGGAAAAATTTTCATTGCACCCCTAAAGGTGTTGACGTGTTCCTAAATTTTTCAACTTAACAGAACATGTGCTCCTGGGGGGAAAAAGAAAGGGTCAGACCCTGAGCAGCTGTGCTTCAGTTGCTTATCGATGACTAACAGATGGGTTGTGTTGGAGTAGTCGATGCGTTCGGTGATATATTCATCCCACCTTTTCCTTTGTCACTTATTCAGAGTCGTCTCCCACGGAGTGCATGCAGGAGAAGTCCTTCTTCTGCCGCATCAGGTGAGTGACAGCAGCTTCTCTGATCCATAGTTTCCTGCTCAAAAGAGCTCTGAGTCAGCACAGGGTTAGTGAGCAGGGAGGAAGTCAGCGGCTGTGAGCTTTTCAACTGTGTCTCCATCTTGTGGTTAGTTTGGTTGCTACAACTACTAATTAAAAAAATCTTTTTTAAAAACTTGGTGGTCATTTAAAATATAACTATCTTTTTATATAATGTATTATTTGTGTATAGATTAAAAAAAGTTAGAGTAGATTTGATATAATTAAGAAGTCAACATAGGTGTATTATATGTCAAAATAAACCATTTAGAGTTAATAAGTATTAAAATTATTATTATTTACTTGACTAAGACAAAATCATTTCACTATAATGAAAGAATCAAATTAATAAAATTAGAAGTTCATTAACTTAAATTACATAATTGCAATAGTATAAAAAATTAATCGAAATGTTACATATGAGTCATGATAAATCAAATATATAATAATACCTAAATGTGTGTGTGTGTGTGTGTTATAGTGGAGGTAAGGAGCGTGAAGGGGATCTCCAGTACTATCCTTTCCGTATGACTCCTTACCTGATGAAAGTCCAGGACACTGAGCTTTCAGAGGAGCAGTTCTGCTGCCTCCTGCTGGCTGAGAGGGTGCACTCTGGATACGAAGGTGAGTTTCCACACACAGTTTTAATGTTCGTTCTACTACATACTGACATAATGAATAATCCCACATCACTAAAAGCTTTATTATTAACTGTATTAACTATTTGAAGCGTCCAAAAATGAGATATAATGTGATGTAAATCAAGCAGATGAGCAATTGCAGCATGTGTATAGTCCAGTTTAGTAACTATATAAGATGTTTACAAGGTAAATTTTAATCCTGTGATCAGATTATGAAATATTTATCCCTCCCCTTTCAAACTGAAAAACGTATAGTATCTTTTTTATTTAGTGGCTAACTGATTTTGTTCGTCTTCTCTCTCCACAGCTCCCAGAATCCCTCCCGACAAGCGAATCTTCACCACCACACACACGCCTAACTGTGTGTTCCAGGACGTGGATGAGAGGTGAGTTGGCTGAGATCCATGTAATTCATACAGAAGTATTTGTGTCATGTCGTGTGTGAACCTGTGCTGTTGAGCTGTTTCCTGCTTAATCAGAAAAAGTAATTGTTGCTGTTTCTCCATCAGGGCTGTTCCTCTGTTGGGTTACCTCCCTCAGGACCTGATCGGGACCCCTGTACTTCTCAATCTGCACCCAAGTGACCGACCCTTAATGCTGGCTGTGCATCGCAAGAGTAAGAACCCTTCTCATTCATTTGATATGTGACGGTTGAGATGTTTGACAAATAGAAAGGAGCTCTCTGAGTCTCACACACATTCTCTCTCACAGTTCTGCAGTACGCCGGTCAGCCGTTCGACCACTCCGTCCGTTTCTGTGCAAGAAATGGCGAGTACATCACCATAGACACGAGCTGGTCCAGCTTCGTCAGCCCCTGGAGCCGCAAGGTCTCCTTCGTCATCGGCAGGCACAAAGTCCGGATGTGAGTACGACCAATGCAATGTTTTAGTCACAGTGTGTTGCCATCAGCAGTGGCATGTTGGAATATATTTCAGTTTGAACATGGCAGGTGACAGTGGTGTGTGTGTGTGTTTGTTTTAGGGGTCCTGTGAACGAAGACGTTTTTGCAGCACCAGTTTTCCACGGAGGGAAGATCATAGACTCGGACATCCAGGAAATTAGTGAACTGATCCACAGGCTGCTACTCCAAGTATGTGTACACACACACACACACACACACACACACACACACACACACACACACATTAAATAAACATTTTCAGTCATGCATCAGTCAGGTTGTTTAACACTCTTTTCTCTCTTCAGCCGGTCCACAACATTGGCTCCAGCGGTTACGGTAGCCACGGCAGCAACGGTTCCCACGAGCAACTTGTGAGCATCAGCTCGTCCAGCGAGAGCAACATGACGCCGGGCGGCACAGCAGAGGAGACGGAGAAGGCCAAACCTCCCAGGACGTTCCAGGAGATTTGTAAAGGGGTCCACATGCAGAAGAACCAGGACTTGCAGGTCTGCCTGCACGCCTCTTTGCCCACGCCGCTACCATCCAAACCTGAGCACAAGAAGACTACTGATAGTGAGTTCAATTAAATATCACCTTTTAAAAATGTCACTTTAAGATGGCATTAAAAAAAATTGTAACCCAGAATCATTTAAAAAAATAAATAAATCCCTGTGCTGTCATTTCATTATTTGACACAACAGTCACTGAAAGCTACGGATTAGAAATTAGTATTTTTTTATTTCTTAATATTTCAGTGAAGTGCATCAGGTTTTTTTTTTTATCCGGCCTTTGTGTGGTTCTGACATTTAACCCTCCTTCTCTCTCTCCAGCAGCAGCAGCTCAGAAGAGTCCAACGGTGCGTCTGAAGGACTCCGCGCCCCCTCTGCAGGTCAGAGACAGTACTGTGGAAGAATTCACCTGCAAAGACCAGACTGTGTGCTCTTACCAGCAGATCAGCTGCCTGGACAGTGTCATCAGGTAAGACCCTGTTTGTCTTCAGATGATGGTTAAAAGGTCACATGTGTGAAACGTGCATTCTCTGATTAAATCCGTTGATGTTTCCTCAGGTATCTGGAGAGTTGTAACATCCCCATCACAGTGAAGAGGAAGTACCAGTTCTCCTCAAACACCACCTCCTCCAACTCTGATGATGGCAAGAAGGGCTCAGAGGACAGCATGCATGTGCCTCAGGATACAAACTCAGGTATGAGGAAATGTGTCACACATCCAGGATATTAGATCCAATTTCTTATGACCCTAGTGTTATTTATTTTCGTCGATGCTTGCCTTCACTGGTGTTCCTTTTTATATAGTGACGGGAATTACGGGACTATAATCATCTTTGTCTTGGAGCTAACAGATGATCTATCTCTCCCCATCCAGATCCTTTGATGCTAGACGCCCAGCCAGGCCTGCCAAACATGAAGGCACCTAAGAAGCCTCCGTCTGCAGCCGCTGCAGTGGTAGGAGGCCCCCTGGCGCCCCTCACTCTGCCCAGCAAGGCAGAGAGCGTGGTGTCCATCACCTCACAGTGCAGCTACAGCAGCACCATTGTCCACGTGGGAGACAAGAAGCCTCAGCCAGAGTCGGGTGAGTTTCTGATTCCAATCAAGCAGAACACAAACACAGAAGCATAACTGGAACTGCATGAGGAGTGCTCTCATCCATCTTTTGTAATAAGATCTGTTTAACTGATGTTTTATCCGCCGATTCCTTCTACAGAGATAATCGAGGATGTGGCTGAGAGCCCAGCGCCCCCAGCTCTGCCCGTCAGCATGGTGTCTCCGCCGAGCCAGGAGAAGGAGGCCTACAAGAGGCTGGGACTGACCAAACAGGTGCTGGCAGCACACACCCAGAAAGAAGAGCAGGCCTTCCTCAACCGCTGCAGAGAGCTCCGCAACGCCAGGAGCTTCCACAAGGATTGCTCCAAATATCTGCACAAGCAGAGGGGTGCAGCCCACACTGAAGGTACAGAGTCTTCACAGTAACCACACAAAGCCAAAATGCTTAATGTCATTAAGTTGCTCAGTGCTGAGGTGACAGTTTGAGTATTAATTCTTTTGAAAACTACCGTTACTTTGAGACAGAAACTGTAAATGTCCAGTTCACACACAAACAACCATCTGACTTCTGCATGTGTCATCTCAGAATCATCTGGACCACGAGGTGCTGTCAAACAGGGCGCCACCAGACCTGAGACGACGGCCAAGAAAGGCAACCGTAACAGGAAGTCCAAGAAGCCACGAATGAAGAATCCTGATTCGTCAGACAGCGCCGTGTTGAACCGTAAACCCCGCCCCCCTCTCCAGGGTCTCAACCAGACGTCGTGGTCCCCATCAGAAGCCTCACAGTCAGCATTTAACGTCTCCTACCCCACCATGGTGCCTGCGTACCCGCTCTACCCGCCAGCACCTGCTGCCCCAGCTCAGCCCGCATGCCTTGACCCCTCCCTCTCCACAGGCTTCGGAGAGGGGCAGAACACACAAGCTCCACCTGCAGCCACTCCATTCCCCACCCCTGTTGTAACACCTGTGGTGGCTCTGGTGCTGCCAAATTACCTCTTCCCCCAAATAGGACAGATAGGGCAGATGGGGCAGTTAGGGGCGACGACCAGTCCGGTGTATTTTCTTGAGCAGACCCAGACACAACCTGCATACCCAGCCCAGCAGCCCTTTCAGCCCCCGCAGCCAGCCTACACCATGCAAACACAACCCCCCTTCACCAACCAACAGTCATTCCCTGTGCAGACTGCCTTTACCCCCCAGCAGCCATTCCAAGCCGCTCAGACTGCCTACACTACCCAGCAGCCTTTCCAGGCTTCTCAGACTGCCTACACTACCCAGCAGCCTTTCCAGGCCCCTCAGACTGCCTACACTTCCCAGCAGCCCTTTGCTGCCCAGCCTTCGTTCCCAGTGCAGCCTCAGTTTGTCGCACAAGCCCCTTATCCAGCTCAGCCTTTCCCCTACAGCCTAGCCTCCGAGCCCCCAAAAGCCCCGGCCGTGGAGCCCCGAGAAGGGGCGGCATCACGCTCTTCCACCCCGGCCTCCGGGATGCAGGAGCCGGCAACGTCGCCGCCGCTGTTTGAGTCACGGTGCAGCTCGCCACTGCAGCTCAATCTGCTGAGCATGGAGGAGGGGCAGCGGTCAGTGGAGCGTCAGGACAGCACGGCGCCCTCCGCTGGAGGTCAGGGCAGCATCACTGTGACAGCGTCGGGAGGAGTGGGGGCGGTAGGAGAGAAGAACGGAGGAATGGCCAAGATTGAAAACCACCAACAGGTGAGAGATGCAATGAACTAGTGACAGTATCTTTGATTTAACACCAGAACTCTGTCTCGTTTACGCTTCCGTCACTCATATACACACCAACACGTTTTCTGATGGTTTTCCTGCTTGTGTTTCAGGCGGAGTCTCCAGGAGATGGGGCTCACAGTGACGGTAACTCCTCATCCTGCGACCTGCTGGATATCCTTCTGCAGGAGCAGGAGGACTCCCACTCTGGCACTGGATCAGCCACCTCTGGCTCTATGGGCTCAGGATCAGGCTCTGGATCAGGTTCAGGTTCAGGATCAGGTTCAGGCTGCAACGGCTCCGGTACCTCAGCGAGTGGAGCTTCTGGGAGCAGAACAGGTCAGCAGAGGAACATGAAGAGCATTTCTAACCACTGCATAAACTTAACTTCTATTTATCCTACATTATGATATAACTATTGACTATTTATTGTTATAAATGATCAACATTTCCTATGAAAAATACACGTTTTAAAGTCTATTTTTAACTGGTTCCCTGTCCCTCTAAAACTGTGTACAGGGAGCAGCAACACCAGCAAATACTTTGGCAGCATTGACTCCCTGGAACATGACTCCAGGGCGAAAGCCAAAGCCAAGACGAGGGCCAAAGGAGGCTCTGAAGGTGGCCAGTCGCAGGCCAAAGTCTCAACTCAAGGAGAGGGAGAGCATTTCATCAAATACGTTCTCCAGGAGCCCCTCTGGCTGCTGATGGCCAACGCTGACGACAAGGTCATGATGACATATCAGATGCCCTCCAGGTGAGTCCCTGACTGGAATTAAGTTTTGTTCTAGGAGGAAAAACACAGTTCCAAGCAAAAAGGGTAATGAGTGTTCCTAAATAGTAATCCGTGTGTTTTCTGACTAACAGGGACATTCAGAAGGTTCTGCGGGAAGACAAGGAGAGGCTGCGGCAGATGCAGAAGAGCCAGCCTCACTTCTCCTCAGACCAGCGACGAGAGCTGGTGGAGGAACACCCATGGATGAGGAGGGGGGGTCTACCTGCTGCTGTCAATGTGAAGGTAAGGGCCTTTCATACGAACTCCATCACAGTTCTCACCCAGTCTGAAATGTCTCATCAGGTTTGCTGTAACCCTGGATACATTTTAATATTGTCTTTGTGTGTGTTGTGTTTAGGAGTGTTTGTACTGCAAGGACGCAGCAGGGGCACCCATGGAGGAGGACCTGCCCGACATGGACATGGGTGGGCTGGGCGACGAGCTGAGCCCAGAGGACCACAACACTCAGAGCCAATCAGAGGACTCGCATCCTCAACCAAAATCGGGCTCCTGAACACACACACACACACACACCGCCAGCAGGGGGACACACTTGACTTGACCAGCCATGGACCCTGATGATGCTCACACACACTCACATGCACACACATCGTGGATGTGAGACAAACAGTTGTGTGCCTGACCATCCTCACAAACCCACACATATGTCTACACACACACACACACACACACACAGCAAACAGAACTTATGAAGATGTGCGCTGTTCATTTGTTCGTGTGTGTTGGACGTGGGACAGCTGTTGGAGTGCAGTTCTTAATGCCCCCACACAGGGGCAGCAGTGCTTGATGGGGGGCTTTGGAAGCATCACCCTGTTTATAGTACTCTACCCAACTCACACACACACACACACACACACACACACTCTCTGAAATGATCCAACGTGTGTGGTTGGTGACCTCTGGCTTCTGAGATATTTTTTTATTTAATTGTTTCCCATCCTCTTTGTTGGGGGCAAAGCTTCACAGCGACATGATGAGTTATTATTAAAAAAAAAAAAAAAAAAGTTAATAGTAAATGGATGTCTGTTAAATATAAATATTCTAAATTATAAATACATTTGATTTTAAAAATGTTATTTTGACAAAATAATCGTGATTTCACGATTTAAAAATGCTGTTTAAATACTGCCAGATATTATGTTTGTGGTTTCTTGGTTCCATTCAAGCCCTACAAACCCCAGAATCCCCTCTGCTTTCCTTTGTAGTGTAGTTGATGTAGACTGGGTCAAATTGTGTTTTGTTTTTATTTTTTGTTTTTTTTTTTTGTTAGTTTTTTGTATCATGGATGAGTTGTTTTCACACTACTCTCCTCAGACCTGAGTATTTGCAATATCAAGGTACACAGCAGTGGTAGCACCTGACTCAACAGCTGGTTGTAACTCTCCACAGTGATGATCTGACGCATAGTGCAAGAAGTTCATGTATATTATTTATTTTCTACCAGATAATGTATCTAGAGTAGTTTTTTTTAAGCTAAAGCCAAATCCACTTTGCTAAAAGTCAGTACTCATTTTAACAGTTTACAGGTGTTGCCAGGTAACACTACATAATACCATGTAGTGTTAAGTATAACGACAGCACAGGTGCTATGAAGAAGTGGGGTTTCATCACAGATCCAGAGGCTGCTGCAATGTTTTTGTTGCATAAAAACAATCAGCATCAGGAAATTGATGCAGGAAACTCAGCAGTTGACGGGAAAAGTTGAGGCTGCGAATCAAGTTTAAAGCTGAAGAAATGTTAATTTTATTTTAACTAATGAGAGAATTAGAATTTCCTTTTCACCTCCAATTCGTATCTTAAGGTGGTACACTTGGAGTACTTTTATAAATAGAAATATTTATATATCCATGTAAATTGCAGAATCTTATAAAAAAAAAAAAAATGTTGAGGAATGTTCTTTTTTTCTGTCAGTATGGTGCAACTCTGCTACAAAATGTCATTTTTTAACAAATTAGTAGTATTTTAGGGATTTATACATTATGCAAAATTACATTACCTCCACTTTTACCCTTTCAGAGATATTTAATTTATATAATTTTCACACACATCTGTTTTTTGGGATTAATAGAAAAAGTTTTTTTTACATACTGGCATATTTCCGGTGCCATGTGTGTGCAGCAGTACAGCCTCACAACAAATCTGCAGTATGGTGGGAAAACGGCTTTACAATTGTAGCAAACAAGGGGACCATGTTGCGTCAGTAACCTTCGGGAGAAAGCGGGCCCACACAGGAAATGATGATATACTGTACGTGCATCAGCAGCCATGCAAGCCCCTCTTCATCTAACATGAAGTGTTATAGAAACTATGATCCACATGTAGTCGATGCAAACAGTATGAGGAACTGGGAGCAACTCTGGTGCTAAGGCAGAGAAACTGCTGGGGTTGGGCTTGTGAATGCAACACAGACTGGACCAAGAGCATCTCACTGGGTTAGTTTGTTCTCATGATTTTTTTTTTCTTTTTTTTTTTTTTTTTTAACTTGTCAAAGCTTTTTTTAATGTTCTATTTTTCTATTTTTTTTTTTTTTCATGTGTTTTAACAAAGGTAAGAGCTTTTGAGTGTCGTTGGGGATGGACCCTACCTCTAATAAATCCCAGGTCATGTTACTGTAAGCAGAACATAGCACTTGTATGCTTGTATGTGGACAAAGCACAGAGTGGTCAGATACTTAAGTGATTCTGAAGAGCGGTGGACTCAGCTTCATGGACTCCTTCTGTTCCTATGAATGAATGAATGAATGAATGAATGAATGAATGCACAGACAAAGACAGACAGTTGTCACCACCTTCAGCCACTGCAATCTGTCTCTGTCGTTTGTCTCTTCTCTGAGCAAAATATGTAGGGGGGGGGCTCCAACACTCACCTGTGTATAAACCAGTAAGAATGCAAGAATGTTGTTTATTATTGTAAAAACTGAAATGTGGAAATAAAGCGCTGTAAATACAGAGAACCAGTTTTAAACTTTACTTTTCTCCTGAGGCCTCACTAAGAGAGGAAATGCATTTTAAACAAACTACACACTGGTGGGCTGTTGGAAGCACCCTGACCTGTAAATGCATACACACGTTTGTGACACATGATGTTGTGTATGGTTATGTAAATTTGTTTCATTGCCACTGTATGAGTCTGTGGTATATTCAACTAGCACAGTTCTGTGCTATTTTTGTAGTTCAGATGTGTTGTTTGAGAAAATGTTGCTATAAAACTACAGAAATCTAAACCAGTGTGAGTCATCTGTACATCTGTTCATGATCTCTGCTCTCTCTACTCAACACCAAAGAGTTCACTCATGAAATCACTTGTTTCCTTGCTCAATTCTTGATGCAATACCCCTTTAAATAATAATAATAGTAGCTGAGAATTACCCTAAGAACATTTTAAAGAGTTAATTTGGGAGAGAAAAAGAAAGCAATAAGATACATTTATCCAGCAACTTAAAGCAAAGTGTAAACTCTTATGTGATCACATGATTTATCACGTTTGCTTAGACCATGAATAACCAATCAAACACAACTATTGACACCACATCTGCCACAAAGAAAATAAATCTTAAAATCAACACACTTCAACACCACCACCACAGGGTCACATTATATGCATGCATAGATAACTGTCTGATTACATATCAGGTTTAAGCAAATGCGTTGGACTGACAGGAGGCCCTCAGTCCAGTGGAAGGGGCTTGTGTGATTTATCAAAGTCTCAATTGGAAAAACTCACATTGACGTGTCACAACTGAAATTTCATTTTTTTGTAAGAAATTAAAGGGATACTCCAAAAATCTAGTATTGCACTTCTATAAAATAAGAGGACACAGTCAGGCAGTGGAGGTGAAGCAGCAGAGGCTGATATATTCTGATTTTTAATCCCTCATGTAGCTCAAGCTCCAAAAATACTGAAGACCGCAGTTTTTGTCTTTTATTCACTTGAACCTAAAGCAAAAACCAAACATTTAGACAAACATTCAAACTTACAATACTGAAAATATAAAATGAGAATAAACCTGTAAAACATCAAAGCATCTTTAAATAAAAGGTAAACACAACAACATGGAATAAAAGCCTATTTAAATGTAACGAGATCAATAATTTTTGCAGGTATGGGTATGATCAATGCTGAGTGGAGCAAAACATTTAAAGGTCTTTTACCTTACATCCTTCATAATGCAACAACAACCAACAGCATCTTCTGTTAGAGCTTCTTTGCCTGGTAAATACCTGCTGCAATCTCTAGGCCCCCTGTTTGTATAAGTTTGTAGTTTCCAGCTGAAATGACTCCTTCTTCTCAGACTTGACAAAGCTCCCTCAGAGTCATTATACAACTGTTTCCACACACTGAGGTGTATTCTTCAGGAAGAAACTCACATTTATGTATTAAAAACAATGAGTTTCACTTGAAATTATATGCATTTTCTTGCAAATAATAATAATAATGATAATAATAATAACATTAATTAATCTGCAGAGTGTGATAACGTGTATTCTATGTGTGCATGCAGCACATAGGAGCATGTTGCTCCTGCTGCTGCTGCGGGCGGCAGCAAACACAAAGTGATTGTTCTCTCACAGTCAAAGACAGTTGAGAAGCAGCCGAGGATGGCAGGGTTCCCCGGGGATCTATTTCAGCGCCATATGCTCGCCTCCACCGTTGGACCTCTCTCACGCCAACTGTTGCATTTCACTGACCTTTAACCTCAGAATTCATATGCACGGTCACAAATTCACAGCTGATGCATTTGGACACAGAAGTCCTACCTTTTTTTTTCTCTGCTAAAACTAAATCTGGTAATGTGGCCAGCCTGTCATCTGTCATCTTCTGTTAGCAGATTGTGGTGACATGCAGGGGTTTGGCGGGAAGTAAAGTCCTTAACTCTGGTTTGTATATATATATATATATACTGTATATACACACTGTATATATATATATGAAGATTCCAGTAAAGAATAATGTATTTGTGTTGGCTTGAGCAGACAGAATAGGGTGTGACTGTAATTTAATTTGACCTGTGGTCCTTAAAAACAACATCCAACCCATTCAGTCATACCTAAACATCCACACCATACAATGACCACTGTGTTTGGGGAACAGGCATATATTTAAGGACATCGTACACTGTAATTTGATTTACTCTGTTTGAAACAGGGTTTGGCAAAGAAACAATTATAGAACTACTGAAAAAGTAATTGTTCCAGTAAAAGGCAGCTGTCATGTCATGTGGGTGTTAAACTTGGAACTACTGGTGAATCTTGGCGACAGCTGATGGGAGTAATTGCCCAGAACTGATCATTTCAAGATGAGTATATGAATATGTAGCCGCTGTTGCTTGTGTGGCTTGTGCAGCTTTTGAAATATGCATTAGAGATTAAACTCAGCAGCATATAAAGTGGTTTCAAATCAGTTCCACCTCCAGATAAGATTAAAATGCTGGAAACAATTTAGAAAAACCTTAATGGGTTGATTATAGGTTTATTTATAAAAACCATGGGCAAGGATGTAGGTTTGCATATGGACGGTGGGGACACGTTCCTACCAATGTTTGATTGAACTTGTTCGCACTGTGTTTGGAGTGAAGTCATTCGTAGATGCGGGCCCGGCTCTAGGCATGGGCACAGGGGGCAATGCCCCACCAAATGCTCCGACTGCCCCACCAAATCGTCCCTCTTCATCCCTGTGATTATGGATATTCAGCATTTTCCGATTATCGGTATCATTATTTTCTTTAACCGACAACCGATAAAATAAATTGATTTGAAAATGGCTACTTTGGCTCTGATGCAGCAGCCTGTACCTGGTCTGTAGTAACCACTCTGTGGTTTGGAGCAGTGTCCCGCCCACAGCACGATCTGATTGGTTACACGTCGCGAGTAATAGCCTATCACGGTGAAGCCTACTGTGTACACAGACGACGGTAGCTGAGGTTAACAAGCGGAGCCGTGTGTCGGAGGTAAGAAAGCAGACAACACTGAAGTTGTAGTAAACATCACAATCCTCTACAGTGAAGTTACAACAACACCACACTCTGATGAACAAGTTCACCTGTTGGTTCAAGACACACCGAGCGAGCGAGGGAAAGAGAGAGAGAGAGAGAGAGAAGCTAGCGCTAACTGCTAAGCTAAAGTTACTAGCATACCTGAATAGCACGTAAACAACTGCTGACTTAGCGAAAGTCTCTAAAAGGAGCAGAGAGCTCCAGGTGCTGGAGCGGAACTAGTGTAGGTTTAAATGTACAGCGGGTAGTTAGTCAATGTGATGAAGGAAACAACATTAATCGTGTTTAGACAGAGCAACAATAAACTAAAGAGCATATTTAGGCTGCCAGGTGAATCAGTTCAGCACCGTGCCAGTCGGCGCATACAACTGACAATTACCAAAACACACCCAGTTGTCAGTTTATTAGGAGCATCTGGATAAAACTGATGTAGTCTAAAACAACAGCCCTTCAGTAAATCCTCCTCCATGAAGATTATAATGTTCAGTTTTTATTAAAATTGTTTGAGACAGTTGTTGATTCAACTGTATGATAGTTTTTTTAGGATGTAGTGTGTGTAGTTAAGGCCATGGTGAGATCTTTATGTAGCAGTAGTTTAGGTTTGGCATAGCAGTTCCAAATATTGGTTATCAGGGGGTGGAGGTGGGTTTAATATTAAATGCATTATGGGCTTATGTATTATTATATTTCATGACCGTCGTTTTAGTTTTCTGTCGAGAAATCCCGTGAAAAATGTCACCATTATTTATTTTGCATGCTGGAACAACAGCAGATAGAGGCGGCTGATGAGAAAACAGATGCATTTTCGGGGGTTTTAGGTGAGGTATTAAAACAATAGTGTGATTAAATACACACCATTACGGATTCATTGTAAATTATATTATATAACTTATATTTACCGTAACCATAGTCCACCTATATTCTGATGTTAACTTGTAAGTTATATGGTAATTTCTTAAAGTTTTTATTTGAATGTAAATACTTTTCTGAATATAAACTCAGATCTTAGTGCCTCTGTTAATAAACCATTTGATTGACAGCATTAAAAAAGTCCTCTTTCTTTTGGGGGGGGGGGGGTTATTGCGTCCCTACCATTGTTGAGACCAAACCTATGCCCTTGAGGGACAATTTTTGGGTTGTATTTACTTTGGAGTTTGAATGCACAATGTGTGGGTTGAGTATTATTCACTGAACTAGAGATACTTTTGTTTAAGTAAAGAATTTAATCGCCTTCATTTCCCATCACTAGTCTTTGGCCCTATTTCCACAGTGCTGCTTCTCTGAGTGCCTTGATGAGCCAGGGTCAGTGATGCTGTTGTGTGTGTGTGTATGTAGGTGTAGGTGTGTGCTGGCTGATCCCTTTGAAGAATCTGAGCCTGCTTGTGTCCCTTTCAGTGTCTTTTCAACTATGCGGGCTTTGACGCTCCTCTGTCAAATGGCTCGAGCTTTGATCAGCGTGTCTCGTCCGCTCCCATTTCAATGCGTTTCCTCCGACGTTCACACCCAGGCCCTCCACCTCCCACCTCCTCCTCCTCCTCCTCCTCCTCCACCACCCGGGTGTGTTAATGATTCCTTCAGGACTCCAGACTGACGAAGACTCCACAGTGTGAGATTTCCTATCGGTCCTGCATATGTTCTGAAAACAAGAGAAAAGTACGTTTTCCCGGGTGGGAACCGGTTGGACCTTCTCATTATTCCATCCTACAGCAGGAAGGAGGGGCCGCGCCGCTCTGGGAGCCGCCGCCGCCGCCGCTGCCGCTGAAGGTTGATGGCTGGTCCAGACAGGATCTCACAGCCCTTTGTTAAAAAGCTCAATGTATCTGAGGTGAGAGCGACGATACTTGGAGAGGTGCGACTCTTTCATGTGCGCACACGCACCGCGCGTCCTCGTGGTGTGAGGGGACTGCAGCTCGGATCCCAGAAGGGGCGGGTGTTAACAGGAAGGAGGAGGATATGATGCGGATGATTATTTATTTTAATGTTGAGTATTTCAGAAAGGGAAGTTTGCTTTTGGCACCAAAGGGGCCCTAAGACTGTGTGACCAAAAACATACAATTTGTGAGGAAAAAGTGTAAAATATATGAATAATATTTAATTTGAAAGCCTAAAAAGTAGTTTTCAGTGGTAAATTAACATTCCCTGTAAACATTTTTATTTCTTAAATCTTCCTGAATTAACCATCACCTTCAGTTTTATCCTGTCTCCGGTGTTAATCCTCTGTAGCATTGATTCACATCAGACAAAAAGCGTGTCAGTTACATAGTTTTATTTATGAAATTCAGACATTATACTGGCAAAACATTTCTAAACATCATTACAACATAAAGTGGTCATTCAGAAGGAGGCTACTGGTCCAATAAACTACAGGCCTTTATGAAATACAATAGAAATATTTATATTAATCAGAGGCATTGCCAATCTTCTAAAAGAGCTTTTCTCCTCATACAAAATCCTATATACACAGAGTTATTGACAAAAGAGGAAGTGTAAGCGTCCTGAACTGGTCCTTTTGTTATAAGTGTGTTGAGAGGGACGGTCTCTTCAGGTGTAAGGGGAAAAAAATCACAAGCCAGGGTGTCACTACTGAGAAGAAAAGGGGGAATACTTTCAGGAAGGCCCCAAGCTGGAGGGGCCCTTGAACAGAGGGACCCATCTGATAAGAGAAAAAGGAAAAGTCCACCTTTTAACACTCAGATTTACACGTTTTTCTGTGATATCCAAAGCACTCAAGGAATGTTTTTCTGATGAAATGTTGTTCCATATAACTTGCACTGCCTGATGCTACATCACTTAGTGGTTTCCTACATTTCCCAGAGTTCCAGGTAACGGCTGTGAACTTGCTGCATCAGTTGTGGGTGAAGAGAGAAGCCACAGTCATTGTCCCTCCTTGAATGCAGACTGATGTGCGGTCGACTGAGGCAGCTGTCAGGACAGTAATTGGTCGCTTTGTCTCTTATTGAACAGATTTTATTATTGAATATCAATGCGGGGAGTCCAGAGGAAAATCCATGCATGTGGCCAGTTATCTGCAGGGGTAGATGAGTCCAGAAATGCAAAGCACACCACCAAAAACTGTTATTTTGAAAGTGTTCATAGGGTGGAATTTTCCCTTATATGTATTCAGCAGGAGAGCTGAGTATCACAACATTAATGGACACTCACAAACCCTGCTGTAATGTATCCCATCCAGCCCTCTACCAGGGTCTCCACATGGACCGAGGGTAGGTCATGGTGGGCATGCTCAGGGCCTCCCT
Source organism: Seriola dumerili (assembly GCF_002260705.1). Lineage (NCBI taxonomy): Eukaryota > Metazoa > Chordata > Actinopteri > Carangiformes > Carangidae > Seriola > Seriola dumerili. Next base: position 1,278,507 of record NW_019174592.1, read on the forward strand.
GTTCTCCATGCCCTCTGTGGAGCTCTGGTTGTGCTCGCTGTCGGTTTCGTCCAGGTCGGAGCACAGGTCCTCGCTGGACGTAGTGGAGGGGGCCGGGGAGAGGGCAGAGGACGAGCCGAGGGACAGACTCCTTCCTCCAGGTGAAGCCAGAGTCGCGCAGAGGGACTCGCCGCCTCCGTGCCAAGTGCTGCCGTTGCTCCCAGAAGTGTCTGTGATTAGATCCATCAGCACGTCCTGGAGGTGGTCCTCATTCAGGGGCATACACTCCAGGAGGTGGTTGAGGAGCTCCGCCGCCACCGTCGCATCTATCCCAGGACAGCTGGACACAAACATGTGGACCTCGTGCATGCACTGGATGTAGCCGGCTGCAAACCTCTCACTGGCTTCTCGGTTGAGTGCGTCTGTTTCTGCAGGAGGAGACAGAAAGGTGTGAAACGACTCTACTGCACTTGTACTTCTGCACCACTGCTTGTGGTCCAGTACAGTACGGTTCTGGAGAACTAATACTTTACATACCGATTTCCAATTTGTACTGCTCCACTTTATTTCAGAGAGAAATATTGCACTTTTTACTCCACTAAATTTGCTGACATCTCAGTGAGTTTATATACAATTTTTCAAACAAAACGTATCATCATCTTATGAAATAGGAGGCATTGTTAAAGATGAAAAAGCTCAACATGAATAATATTAATCCACCAATAAAACATATATAAACCTCTAAAAGGAATCAGTCTTTATTAGTATGTTTTATATTTTAAGTACGTTTTTTTCATCAAACTCTACTTTATGTAAAATGTTAAATGCAGGACTTTTCCTTGTGATGTTGTATTTTTAAATTGTGATATTGCTACTTTTACTTAAGACCTCACTACTTTTTCCACCACTGATCCAAGTCATTATCACTGGTCAGTCGTTGGTTTGTCTCAAGACTTTCAGGAGCGGTGTGATACATTACCCAAGTGACAACACTGAATAATTGGAGACCTAAAAACTACTGCATTGTTCCCTCAGGTTGTTCTTCAGGTGTTCTACCACAGATGCATTTGATCAATACGCTCTTGTCTTATTTCAAACTTGGTTGGATGAGTCACGTTTTTCCAGATAGAGCAGGGTGATATATCATTGTAATATCATACTGTCATACACTGCACATCATGTAGCATTTTGGATGTTGATGCAGCTTTCATATCATAAGAGTTCAGCTTCTCTGAATGTGTTGGACCAACATCATTTCCATATTTCTAATGGGTTATCGTTTATTTTCCCTACATATATTGTCACCACCAAACTATAAAGACATAATTAATAAAGAATAACTATATTAATTACGTCCTTATATTTTGGGTGTAAAATGTGTTTATCCAACAAACATGACTACAAGACTGAACATCATCTGTTTGGTTCCTGTGGTCACACACAGGACAGATCACTGGGGTTAAAGAGGATGTAAACTCCCGCTGTCAGGGTTTGAATAAGAGCTAGTGCTGAAAATATGCATCTACTTTTTAAGATTAACTAGACTGCTTGAATGAGTATCGGAGTGTCGGGCTATAGTTTGACCAAATCTGTAGCCTACACACCTTGGCTTCTGTTCTTCAGGATGTCCTCCACCTTCTTCACCGTCATCTCCAGCACCTCTGCGTTCTCCATCTTGGAGTGAAACTGTGGGGAAACAACCAGCAGAGCTCCTTTTAGAAACTGAATCTACGTCCGTATCACAGGGACAGGTGACCTCCGGTGCACTGTGCGCCCCGTACTCACGTCTGTGTCTGCCAGCAGAGTCCGCAGCTCATGCAAACTCTCGTTGATGCGAGCTCGCCTCTTCTTCTCCACCAGAGGTTTCCTGGTCTGCGGGAACACAAAGATCACACTTTAATAAGAGAGAAAAACATTTCAGGGACAATGTCCTTACAGCGGTGGATCTCTGAGTACGAGGAGTGTGCACGCGTAAACGAAAACCACCGGTGTATATTAGTCGCTCTGTGATTAAAGTTGCATCTATGAATCAGTAAATTCCCTCTTGAGCTGGAAACTCTTGGCAAATAACTGCAGTTTGCAGCGATGTGATATGCGTTACACACTGATGCAGTGTAAAACCGACGTGACAAGTGCGTCATAGCCAGGTGTGTCCAGAGAGTGCGTTATCCCCTGCGTAGCTCTACCTTCCTGTCCGCTTTCTGAATCCCATAGTAGGACTCATCGTCTTCCAACCCAAGTCCGGTGCTGCTGGGCCGAGCCGAGGGGGCCATGTTGGTTGGATCGCCGCTTCTGAGGCTTCTCCCGCTGCTGATTTTTTTTTTTTTTCCTCTGGAGTCGTCTTCAGCGAGGGGCAGCTGGCAAACGGAACCGGTTACAGGAAGAAAAAAAAATCAACAAACTCGCAGGCGAGGCGAGGCGCCCTGTGTTTATTGTGCAATCCTATTGAGACGTGCTGCTGGCGCTGAGTGGCTGTTGTTAGTATTTATAGGGGCTTATTACCATGTGAATAGGGGCTGAGCTGCTCTTGCTGGGGGACAACAGAGCGCACACGGCCGGAGCCAATGAGCGCCCTCCCCTTTTGTCTCCGGTCAGCCCCGGTCTGCGCCTCGTAGAGCTGGACGGGCTTTAATCAGACAGTTTGTTGGGTTAGGGGGCCGACCGCGCTGTTTTCCCCCGTCTGTTGGTGCTAATGCACTGTGTGTACTCCCATTCAGCTGTGCAAAATTCATTACCATGCAGAAGCAGATAAAGTGATGCCTCAACTTTCATTTTTTGATAATAACTCTGATTAATGTTCAAATAACTTTTAGACGCAGCCTGAAGAATATGTGTTTATTCATGAGGGGGTTAAATGGATAGAGTATATTGGAAATATCATTTTATAGCCTGCATTACCTAAAGTAATGCTTATTATTTGAAGCTATAAACTCTTATGTAATTGTCTGAGAATTTAGCATCTCAACACTTCTACCACAAGAATTTGTTCATGTCTGTTCTTTGCCCTACCCATTCTTCTTTCTGCCTGCTTTTGTGTCCGATCCTCAGCAGATTTACCCGGCTGTTAGGCGGATGTAACGCGATGCCTTCAGTTGGCAGCTGCTGCTGGCGGCCCCTCGACCCAAACTGAATCAGCCGGGGGAATTAAGGGCCCTTCTCCAAAGAAAGCGACAGGTGTTGCCCCTGCGCCTCGTTTGTTCTGCCCGTTGTTTTGTGACTTCTGATTTGTGTGCAACTGCATTCTCACGTTGCCTGCTCTGCTGCGAGAGTTTATAATATTTGGCTGCTTTTGCTGATAACGTGTACCTGTGCACGGTATCTTTACTTTAATGTGGCGTGTTTCCAAAATGCAAAATATGAGGCTGGCATCCTTTAAATAACACATTGACTGTGAGGAATTAAATGAAGCTGGCCTGTGATATCAGTATCAGTAGTAGTTGGATGTGCTGGTTTAGTCCTTTTGCGCACAATGTCTATTTGTTTATGTCTAATAAGGGCGCTCAGCCCTCTGCCCTCGTTATTATACGTGTTTTGTACAAGGTATTATGATGCAAATCACCTCTACAATAGAGCAGTTCTGTCTGTTCCACACAGGCATCTGTGCCACCTTCCAGGTACATGTAATGATTTAGCCTATCACCAGGCGCTCTTTTACGCACGGTATTTCCACAATTGCGCAGCATTTCCGCAAAAAGCACCACTAAACTCTAGTGCCCCAAATAAAGGAAGAGTTTCAGACCTTTGAAGTGGAGGATTTTTGGCACCTCGCCACCCCCAGATCCCTGTTCCAGATCTTTAATGGTGTGGACTGTGGAGGGAGCAGCTGTCTCGGCTCGCTTTTGTTGGTGAGCTCGCTGAGGGACCAGCCCCCCCACTCCCTTCAGACCCGCCGACTGGCGCCATGTGGCGACCAATCAAAACGGCAATAATAGCTGGAGAGCTGGCCATATGCACTTTTATACCTTTCTATTTTGCAAATGATGAATCACGTGTTTATTTAAGTCGCAGCCTAAATCCACCAGAACACTCTACTGTATGTTTGTGCGCAAAGATGGAGATGATGACTGATGCTATAAGATGCTCCAAACTCCAAATGCTGCAACTTTCTAAAATGTTGATAGTCTGCCAGAGGGAATGTGACACTAGCAGCCTAATACAGATCATCAGTGGTGTCATTGTCTCCACCATAGGAACATGCAAAATCCTGTTCCTGTCAAAGGCACCCTTCACTCTGTTCATAGGCTGACCTTAGGTGTCTGATCCTTTCAATCTCAAAAACATAAACATAATTGTATTTTATGAATCTGCAGCTATAAACTCCATTAGCCATCTTGTCTTTTGGCAGGAAACGGAAATCCTACCTGACAGCCCTAAAACAAAAAGAGAAATGCTGTTTAATAATCTGGGTAAATGATCTCTCTGGATTAAATCTGAGGTTTCAAGTCTCTGTGTTATCTTAGGTTCAGATCTGAGATTCAACTCACAGATAGGGCGATGAAAACATCCTTTTTCAACTTTAGACACAGCTAAAGTAGCCTACCACAATTTATAAATCAAAAAGGTAATGGAAAACTAATTCATGCCTTCATTTCAAGCAGACTCGATTACTGTAATGAACTTTTTACTGTCCTCCTGGAAAAAAACACTGAGAGACTTCCGCTCATTCAAAACTCTGCAGCTCAGCTATGAACCAGAACCAAGAGGAGAGAGCACATCAGTCCAGTTTTACATGCCTTGCACTGGCTTCCTGTTACATTTACAAGTGATTTCAAGGGCCTCCCTTATATACAAAGCCCTTCATGGGCTAGGACCAAGCTACATTGCTAACTCCCTTGATAAACTAGTTGCCTTCAAGAAGAACACTGGATCTGCTGTTGGTTTACTGGAGGCTCCCTGCAACAGCTATGAAACTATAGATATCAGGCAAGCAAGCCACTATTATTATTCAGTGGGTTTTATTTTGTTTTTAATTATGTTTTTCTACCCCTGTTTTTATGTGCATGTAATGTCATTGTTGTAAAGCACTTTGAGCTGCATTTCTTGTCTGAAAAGTGCTATACAAATAAAGTTAAGGCCTATTTTTATTATTATTGTTATCAATATACCTCCATCTTCATACGTGCTAAAGGGTCAATTCAACTAAATCCCTTTTTTAACATACTTTTTTAAAATCTTATCTCCACTGATATCTGGCCGTGTAGATAATTTATGCTTTTGTGGAGATTTTGAGGTAGGCTACTGTTTCAGTCACCACCATGATACAATGGAGCTGAGTGGAACTTTACAAAACATCAATAAATGACATGACACATGAAAAACTCAGAGTCATGTCTGGCCAGTGACAATGAGCTGTACTCTGAATAATCCACAAACCTCACTGTGAGCAGTTTTCATCTGAACTGCTTTCAAAGAAATAGCACCTATGGACATTTTCATGGTAGAGAAAGCAAAGGCGTTACAAACAAACAAACAAACAAGCCAACAAACAATGGCTCTGTTCTATTCAAGTGTCCCAGTGAGCAGGAACAGTGTGGAATTCAGTCATTGTTAATTTTATTATTTACACACACCTGTGATTTTCCTATTGTGACCTGTCACATTGTCTTTTGACACAGCTTTGAGCACCATAAATGTATTTCATCCACCTCCACTGTATTAACTTGACAGCAGAGGCTTCAGAGGAAGACATCTGAAAACCTCAACACATAAAACTGAAAGTGACTCTGAAACCTTGGCCTTTATTAATTGAAGACATTTTGACATTTGACAGCAGGAAAAACAAAGGTGATGGATGGATTCAGTTAGCTGCTTCAGTTTCATGGACTTGGTTTTCACTGTTACAGCTTAGAATAAGAAAAGAGCCACAGTGTTATTTCTAACACCTCTGCTTTTCTGACTCTGACAAGTCTAAATATCTGCTGTGAAAAAGGCTTATATTCACTCTCATTTTAGCTCTGTTACAGAGATAAACAGCAAAAGAAAATCAGAGCTAAAATAAAGTATCTGACAAAAATATCTGGGTTTAGCTAGTACCTAGCTAGGTGTTTCTTCACTAGCTACTCATTAACTTTCTCTGACATTTGTTGCTGGGCCGGTTGTGTGTTTATCTTAGTTTATTTACTGAAAACAGCAGCCTGTTGCTGCTGGAAATGCAGTGAGGCTGAATTATTTAGTATCTGCAGCTGCAGCCTTTAAAACAATGAGCTGAAAGAGGCTGAGAAGATGCACTGAGCAGCAGAATCTAGTTAGAATTTGAGAGTGACCCATTTCATTGATTACATGATATTTGCTTTGAAATTTATATCAAGGTGTTGATGAATGCAGCTTAGAAAATGTTCCCAAATGTTAACAGGCTACAAGAAGTTTACTTTGTGAACTAATATCTTTTTTTTTTTTTTTCCAGTTATAGGATTTTTAACACTCATCTCTACCTAATCATCCAATGGTCAAAAAATCAATTATATTTCCATATCTATATTTGTATAATAATATTAGTAAATAACCTGAAAAATTGGGTTCTCCTTGTGAGACCAAGATAAACTGTTATATGTCAGGGCCTATGTCCTGTTCTTCAGCATTGCATGGCCACTATAACACAAATATGAAAAGATAATGGAGTAGAACAACTATATATGAACAATATCATTCATAAAGCTGAATAAAATGTAAAATATGTTTTATTATTATTAATGTTTAGGTTAATTATACAGAAATAGAGGAAGACATGAAAATCTATGCAATGGCAAGGAGGTGGTCTAAGAAGTAAAGTCATGCCTTATAATATGAAATAAATAAACCTGTTAATACAATAAATACATGAAAGATTAATAAGAGCCTTCTATAATGCAGGCTACAAGAAGTCAACTTCTGAAGGGAAGTACTGAGAAAAGGTCTGTATAGAATCATTATAGCACACCTACAATAATAGTCACTGGAACAAAACTGCCCCACGTTTGTCTTCTGAGCAGCATATCTATAAGATACATAACAGAGGATGGTCTAACAAAATGGAGAACCAAGATCATTAATCCACCAGTTCACCAGGGCCTCCACATCTCCAGCATCCCCAGGTGGGAGCTGTGGAGCGCAGCTCTCTCTCTCTCCTGACGTCCAGCTACGTGGCAGGTGGGCCCCTCTCTCTGGAGCTGCCTCCCAGGCAGGGCTTCTCCTCTGAGGGGTGTGCCGGGGATACCTTGGCTGGCTGGAGGAGGGACACTATGTCTGGGTGTGGGCTGGCTGAGGGGGCGCTCATCGGTGGACCTGGGCAGGGACTTGAGGAGGTGGTTGAGGAGGCGTGAGCCCAGAGTTTTGTCCATCCAGTCACAAGTGAGGAGCATGTTGTGGACTTCGTGCATGCACTGGATGTATCCCGTGCTGTATTTCTGCTGGGCCTCCAGGCCTGATGTTGGGTCTGCAGGGGGAAAGGGAAGAGGAGAGAGGTTATAGCAACACCTGGTGGTGGAGGCACAACCTGCATCCAGTAAACCAGTTTGAACTAGGCTACTGCAGTTCTCCTCCAGGGAGCAGCTTGGATACACAAACTCTTTCACAGCTGACCCACACAATTTCACCTAACTATTAAAAACAATTACACATTACAACCCTCCTCTAAGCACTTCACAGCTGAGTACATTCACACTTGAAAGACATAACCTGCAGCATGTAGAGTATGTGCTGTTGCTGCCCCCTTCTGACTAATGTCAACTAGGTCAGGAGATTTCATTGCAAACTTCACTGCACAGCTTCACCCTAACAAGTCACAATAAGTGATTTATATATCAACCAACTTTACAGGCATAAATAAAAACTACAATATAATGCAACCTTGCATCAGATCCTGCATATGCGATACACACAGGCAGGTGCACAGAGACATGTTCCTCACCGGTGAGTTTATTGCCCTGGATGTTCTGCAGATGTTTCACTGTCATCTCTAGGATATCAGCTTTCTCCAGTTTGGATTGCTGTTGAGAGACGAGCAGCATTAAAAGTTAACTTGTTTCAGCATCCACTGTTTCCTTGTAGAGGAGATGAGACGCGTGAGGAAATACTCACATCAAGTCTGAACGCCCCGATCACAGTTTCTTTCAGCTGGTCCAAACAATTGTTTATTCTCTCCCGTCGTTTCCTCTCAATGAGCGGCTTCCTCAGCTGTGGAGGTAAAGGAATAGACTCGGTTAAAGGCAGCCGACATGGAGAGGCACCACGCTGGAGCGCAGAGGTGTGTGTGGCCCACTGTACAGCTATATCCTTAAAGGAAGTTGAGTATAGTATTTCCAGGTGTAAACTACCTTTCTCTCCTCCTTGGCACTGGGATGTTTCCCCACGTTGTGCGCCATAGATGAAGCAGTCATGTTTTTTCCTCGGGTGTCTCGTGCGCTTCTGTCCCCCTTCTCCTCTGAATCTCAACGCGTCTCTAGGGCCCTCGGCGCGGCACGGCCCTCGTATTTATAGGGCGCCATTAGCATGTGAATGCTCCAACTCTTTGGCTGCGGGATTTTCCCACACACGGGGTCCCATCAGTCAAGACTGACAGGTCACTGGCTCCATTCAATAACCGAGAGACCCGGCCTAGAAAAAAAAAAAAAAAAAGAAAAATACTCAAAAGCGACAGATGTCCAGCCTGAAACCATGCACCACCCCCTCTCCACCCTCCATCCAACAAAAAACTGCAGTTTCCTCTTCTCCCAGGGATGAACAAGAGTGTGCAGTTACCGTGCTTTACTCCGGGGAGCCCCTCGGCCATTCTTTTCAAGAGCAACATTACACTACCTGCAAAAAAGCCAGACCTCTTCCCTCAAAGCTCAGGATAAGATACAATAGACTGACAAATCAACTGAGGATATATCTGCCCATATAAATCAGGTTTGCCGGTATTATTTTAATTCTGATTCGCAGCTCATATTAATCCTGCTAATTCTACAGATTAGTCAGACTAATTAGTCTGATGTTGAATATTAATGACATAACACATGTCTCTTCTTTTTTAGAAACAAAGCTATAGGACTCGCTTCAATGGAAGAAAAAAAAAATCTTGCCCTGTATTTATCCTGCTTTGATCACACTCAGTGTTTTCAAATCTGCTGTTAACTGTTGGTGAGCAGATGTCAGATTGACCAGATGTCCCCCCACCTTTGGGTCCCTTAAAGTGAGGGGGGGGGGGCTCTGTTTTAGAGCCACGCGACTGCCAGGCGAATGCCGGGTCGTGGGAACCGGCGTCAAACAAAGGCCGCTATTCATCCAAACCTAATCAGCATGAAGAGAGTAATAACCTCCAGAGGGGGCGGACAGTCGGGCCGAGGAGGAGGAGGACGCTGAGGCTTTGGCAGGTGCCCAGCGGATGACCAGTGCCTTGGGTGTAATGGATAGTAGACCTAACCAACCATACGGCCAAGACAACAGCCAAATCAATTAGCCTACATCATAATTTCATTAAAGAATTATAATTAGGCCTATTTGAATAGCTCAGAAATTTTAAAGGCAGCGTCTTTTCCATCAAGTTTCAATGCCAACATCCCTTTTTGTAGCCGTTGCCATGGGAAACGACATAGCCTAACTAACAAAAATCTGGATGTTCTTCCAGTCTTTCACTTTTATAGTCATCATCAGTCATCAGTTTGTTTTAACCCTTTGTAAGCCCACTTCTGCGACCTGAATGTGGTCCAGTGTTTTGTTGACTGATTTACTGGGCACCATATGGAAGCAGACATGCTGCATCCTGGGGAAAATATTGGGGAATACCACACACACACTCACATACAGACCATTTTTAGGTTCACATTTCATACAGGTTACAAGGTTAATTTATTTATCATTTGACACAGGGTTGTAGAACAAGCAGTCTACAAATAATTCCAAAGTTTGTAGTTGTAAATCAACCTTTTGTAAACCTGTAAAGCTTGTATATGTGAAAAAATGTGCTTGTGGCAAAGAGATTTTTTTATTTGTTAAAGAAAAGGCCGCTATGTGAATCGAACTGATTCAGTGAACAGTGGAGAAGAAGTTCTTTTGTGGATGTCTGTGTAGAGATATAGAGCAGAAAACTGTAAAACTGGGCATTCAACATTCCCAGTGTGTGACACTGACAAGTATGAATTTTGACCCTTGTAATGTCAGTATCACTGTAACACTGATCATTCGTTCATAGTTTTGATTCACAGTCAAAGACAAATCTTGTCAACACAATCACAATTTTTCTCACATGTAGAAACTTAAGTTTCTCATGCTTTTATTTTACAGGTTTACAAAGATTTAACAACTACAAACATTGGAATTATTTGTGAACATGACTTTACAAGTTCAAAATCATTTTGACCCTAATTTGAGCCCATGTACATAGGGGGTGGAGTCATACGCATGACTTACCATTTCTTGCTGGTTGTTGTTCTGGCCTGAGTTTGATTCTGGCATCCCCATGAAAATACATAATGGCAATTGTATTTAATAAAATGACTTTCCATTGCAGGGTAAACAAGGACATTTTAGGCAGCTCTTCTTTTGACTGAAATGTCTTTGAAGCAATCCAAGGAAAGATTCATCAATCATATTTAAACCTCATTCCTGTTTGTGAATAAAACTGAACAAATGATATCAGATGTGAGGTAGCACAAAGACACTGCAAAAGACTTGTCAAAATCTGTGAAGAGATACAACGCAGAAAACTGTAAAACTTGGTGCTCAAAGTTCCCACACAGTGTATGACACTCAGGTTACAAGTTGAATTTTGAGCCCATTTTAACACCTGAATCACATAACAATCACAAAGCAGAGACCAATCAGAGAGGAGGTGGTTCTTTTGTCTTCATCTCCACCGTAGTGCCTGGAAGGTGGAGTAGATTTTCAAGATGGACGACAAATAATAACTTAAACTGAGCAAACTGAGCAAATCTATTCTGTGCTCAAGAAATGTATTTCTCCATTTGCTATCATCCACATAGTTGTACAATACTAATGTCCCTCACTCAGTTGTAGTCAGTTGTTCTCTCACAGACACTCCCGCCCCCCCATGCCCTGCCAGATCTACCTGCAAGCTCTCTCACAGAGTGTCTCCCTCAAAACCAGCCAATAACAGACACAGGATAAAGTTATCCCAATTGGCTGTTTCGTCACCAATCAGGTCGCTATAGTACCATATTGTAGAAACACTATTAAAAACCTGGTAGAGCACGTACCAAGGCTTCTGGCAGCTGGCTGCAGTATTCACCTAAATATTTTGGCAACCAGTCTCAACCCCAGTAATTTAAAAAAAAAACAACCTCCAGAACCAACAAGTGCCCACAGCTCCCAACACTAAGCTGCAGCATATACCTCTTCCTACAGCCACTGACACATAGCCTCAGCTTAAACCTGCGTTTATCACTGGGCAGCTGCAATCCTCCATCCTCCTGTTGCTGTATTTGTGCAGATCTAGCAACTGTCTGTAGTGTCTGACAGCCATGAGCAGGAACAGTTTGCAATTTAAGCATTTGCCAGCCATCTGTCGAACCAGCCTTCCTCTGCTACTTCCGGTTTCAGCCCCAGCCTCCACCTTAAGCCTCTGACAGCCTGTTTCAGCTTCACTTGCAACCACTTCCTTCAGTATTTAGCATTCAGCCACAACTTTCACCTCAGCCTTTACCTGAACACTTCATCAGACAGCCTTCAAGCAAGATGCATTCTCAGACACTATCTTCAGGCCCTGGCAGCCAGTCTCATCAGTGTCCCTCTGCAGACCTAACTACTTCCACACAATGCTTTCAAAATACCAGTTGTATCCCCCACCTGTGCCAGCAGTTTCTTCGGCCTGCAGCCTTTATTTTCAGAAAACCAGCTGAAGCTGAAATCATCAATGTCACCCTTCAGATCCAGCTCCAGCTTCTGGCGACCGTCTACGGCTACAACCTTTGGTAACCATGAATCCACCCCAGCCTCCACCCCTAGGCAAAACATTTATGAAGCGTTTAATTTTGTTTTGTGAAAAATCTATTGTAGGATGAAGTATTTAGACATATTGCATTTTCCCAAAATGTATAGTTTTTAAAATAATTTCTTTACAATAATGCACATTAAAATTTAATTAATAGTCAGATAATTAAGATCCTGATCAGATATTGTATCTGGGTCAATATGTTTTCAACTGCAGTAAAAGTATATCATATCAGGCCATATACAGCACTAGGTCTGAATTGTATGATATCAGCCTCAGCTCAATATTTATGTAGAGCAACAAGTGGGAAAAAAAAAATCCTATTCATATTAATATTGTTTGATAGTTGATGGTCAAAATGTGTCATGTTTTATGAGACAATCTTAAATTCTAATCTGCAATAACAGATAACTGTGGCTGACAAATAAATGTAGAATTGCTGTAAAAGTGTAAAACAGAGTAAAATACAAGTTTCTCACAGTCACCTCAATTTGTACATTATTATTTCTCCATTGTAAACTTGTCTTGTTGAGTAGGATGCTAAAGTACTTCGCCTCCTATGCTCTCCATACACTGTACAACATTGTACATTATGAGAAGAGAACTGGAGCAGCACCAGCCTGTCGTCACATTTAAATGTCCAATGATCTGTCCACGGGGTGAGCGCGCCCTCCTACGATCACCTGCCATCCCCGCGCAGAACAACCGCCACTGTTGCCATGACATCAGACGGCCAGAGGAGGCGGTAGACGCTGTTGCAGTGATCACCGCTCCGCTGCTGGCGTTACCAGTCCGACAGAGAAAGAACTAGGAAACAGGGGCCGCACAATTAACTATAGTACAAACAAGGGGAGGCGACGAACAAGGAAAACAAAGCAGTTTTTGTTCCAAGGAGCCCCTGAGTTGCATTTGCTGTCTTGACAAATCGGGGGGAATTATTGAAAACGCCGTTTACAAGGTATTATGTTGTGTATATATATTGTTATGAATAAATATATGCAAGCATTGTACTGTAAGGCTTCTTTAGCCAAAAACGACTGCCTTAAAGTTAGCTAGCTAGCTATATTTGCTAACGTTAGCTTGCTGGACAGCTCACAGTGAGCCGACCAGAAACGTTTTAGCTGAACCTAGCCTGCTGTTGATGGTCTGCTAAAGGCAGGCATGGGCTTGATAGTACTAGCGCGAGGAGCTGTTGCCAGGCCTGGCTAACGTTATGCTAAGTTAGCTAACCAACGCTAGCAATATTACGTTATAAAATCGACTATCATAAACGTACTCCCTACACTCTAAGCTTTTTTAAATGAAGCTAAAGCAGCTAGATAATGTTTGCAAGCATTAGGCCCGCTGAGGCCTTCTGTGTGTCGACAATACACACACTCTTTCACAAGAAAACCAGTAGCAGCAGCAGCAGCACTGTTGTTAGGTGGACAGTGATTGAAATATTATAGGCCACGTTAGCTTACTAACAGTTACAGAGAGCTGTCAAATAAAGAGTAAAGGTAGCAGCATTATATATATTATTGTGGCTCTGCGTCAAAGTTGTGCATTTGCTAAACACAGAATTACTCAATGAGCAAGTATCCATTTTGTTAGCATTGCGCAAAGTTGGCAGGCTTTACACCATCACAAACCAGGCATGGACAACACAGATGGGCGGTGCTCTCTGTCAGGTTCGTGTTGACCAACTTACAGGGCAGTAGGTTTGCAACTTGTTTAAGTTTTCAAGTTATGTGAGTGTTTACGTTGAATAATATATGTAGCAGAAATAGCTTCGCGACACATGTAAATAAGTTAGCTAAATGACTGGACTAGCATTAGCTAGTTGCTCGCAGTGTTCGTTAGCTTGCAGCCAGATGATAGCAGAGCATCTGCTGCCCTGTGGACTGAACGGTGGGAGTGACTTTGACGTTTGAGCGGTCTTCTGACACTGTTTTGATGGTTTTCTGGTGGATAACTATATTCAAGGTTGGTGTGACTGTGGATATGTAAAGTCTGTGCTGCCTAACAGGATGGTAATTTTCCCCTTTAAGACAGTCGGCAGGTATTTGGACGTGTTTCCGTCTGCAGGGCCATGTTAGGTCAGTGTGTGTAAAAGTCAGGCCCACATCACCCCTGACGTTTGTTGGCCTGACATTACTCAAACACACGATACCTGATTAGTAAAGGAGTCATTGTTGGTTAACGGTGACCAGCTGATTGTGAACCTGCCATATGTGTTGCCTCCCTATTTGCGTCACTGATACTCAAGCGGGTCAGGAGCAGAGGGGCGGTTCTGCTGTCTGCTGGCTACATTAACGGGCATTAACCTGTGCGAAAGACGGATTTGGCCACCTGGCGAAGTTGAGTTGTGTCTAGATTAATGAGGATGTAAGCAAGCACAACTCGAGTGCTTGATTCACCAGTGAAGCCAGGGACAGGTGTAATATTTCAGCCCAGTCACTCATGACACATCATATATGAATGGTGACCTGCACCTCCCACTTCGGTGCTGCTTGGTTTATATTCCTGGCCTCAGCGTTGCTTTCTAAATGTGGACTCCCTGCCAAGACCTAAGAGGAAGAGTGTGACGGTTGAAGGGTTTGTGTTTAGAGCTTAGAGGATTCCGGCAGGACAACAGGTTGGTTTCATACTATACCTAGTGTTTGATGTGTACCTATAAGTGACTAAATGACTTAGTGTTGGTGTTTTGTGGCAAACCTTAGTATCATATTGGAAACAGGTGGCTCACGGTGCAGCATGCTTAATGCAAATATTTTTAGTTCAAATGATCATGAGACTGGGATTAAGTTTTATTGATGTGTTTTTCTGTCTCGGGCTCTTAGAATAGGTAGTGTAGCCACCCCACATGACCTGTTCTGTTAGCAAAGAAGCACATTTAGGCTGCTGTGTTGCTAATTACACTCTTTTGTAGCCCAGGCTCTCTCAGCTTATTTCTTATCCGTTCAGAAAACTTGGCTTTCGCCCCACAGTGTGTGTAAGGTGGTTGGGAGTGTCAGTGAATTGAGTAGATAAGGGTCCTTGTTAAGTAACCCAGTTAAATAATAGCAGCAGTGAGATATGGTTGTCACATCTGTCAGTTGCATCGACCATGCCATTGCTCTGGTTTTTGTAGCATGGTTCATTTTTACTCAGGGTTAGAGGTTTTTGTAGAGAGGAGAATTTCTGAAGTACAATATGTTTAGTTATGTGTTTATTTAGATATATTTTTCACTGTACAGGGAGTGGGTCATATTAAAGTTCTGAGGTTATGTCATGTTGAATGTAGGCCTACATCATAGCAAAGATCCATAAGACTGTACTGATGCCCAGTAAAGCATTAACGGTCACATCTAGATGTGACATTTACAAAAAAATATATAATTTGTTTCTCCAGTGTTTTTGTATTTTAAATATTTGCCTTGTATGAAACTGTGTTAGCATTAAATACCAGCTGCAGTTTCTTCGTTAGGGCTTAAAAGTCACAGTTTGGCATCATGGCTACCTGCCAATGTAGTTTGTTTTACAGCAGGAGCTAATGGTGCTTTTCATTGGAATATTTGTAGTGTAAACATGTTTGCTCCAGATGACCACACAAGAGCAACAACTGCATTAAGTCTAAAAGATGGACATAAGTTGTGGAGGACTTGGCCCATGGACAGTACCTTTTTTGGAGATAAGCTCGAACAGCACACCTGCTTCTGTCTCTTAGTTGGAAGTTGTTTTTGATACTACATTAGGGCTAATCACAGTGTAACTTGCTATACTGTCAAGATTATTTGCCCACAATAACAACAGTAGTATCACAACTCAGATGATTATTTTATAAATCCTATATAGGAAGACACACATCTACTATACAACACCATATCTGTATTATATGCTATATTATAAAAAGGTGCAATGTATATATTATTTTTATTATGTGCATTATTATAAGTGTTCGGTTCAGAGAGTGGTATAAACAGATGGGATCATTTTAACATACACAGAAACAGCAGCATGAATATTGTCCTGTTATTTCAACATCAAACTGCCATAAACTGGAAAGAGTCTGATTTGCTAGAGTTTATATGTCTAGAGTAGAAAAGAGTAATCTTTAGTAGAAAAGAAAGGAAATACATCTGTCTCAGGAACATAAAAAGTATCTCAGTACTGGGGGTAAATTATAAATAACCTATTGCAAGATATGGTGTAACAATATTATGCAATATTGGTCACTTGTCTCACCACATGAACAATGAGTGAGTGGTAGTTAAAGTCAGAGTTAGGTAGAACAGGTGATGATTTAATAAATGACTGTGGTTAATTTTCATTGTCTAATATATATATATATATATATATATATATATATATATATATATACACAATGTCAAGATAGTTCTATTTTCATATTGTCCATTGAATAGTACTACATCCTGACCTGACACGGCACCCTGCTATATATGAAGTTGGTATAAACTTAGGCTCCACATGTAGTTGCCCTGTATCAACTGTCAAGATCTTATCAAGATCTATTGTTTTTTCCAGACTTGTTTTGTCTGATGTTGTCTGCATGAGTATGACTTCTAAATAATTTGTCAGTCACAGGCTTTGTATTTGTAATCAACTTCCTTACCTAACACACCACCCACTTCTCTGCTTTTGTATAATGAGCTTGAGCACAGTATTGGATAGATACTTTCTGGAAAGACAATATACAGTGCAACAACACTATCATAGGTCTCTCCATCTTTACAGAGCTCTGACTCTGTTTTACATTTCATCCCTCAGGTGGACAGTCCGCTGCCTGGTTGCTCGTGGTAACTCTCCGCCATGCCTTTCCCCTTTGGCAAGTCCCACAAGTCGCCGGCGGACATCGTCAAGAACCTTAAGGACAGCATGACAGTGCTTGAGAAACATGACATCTCTGACAAAAAGGCAGAGAAGGTACAGTGAATCTCACACAGTCTCAGTTGATTCATCACCTTTGAAATGTCAGTTGGAGCCAAAAAGGGGATTTTTGGGGGGAGCTTTTCTAAAGCTTGAAATAGTTTGATGTCTGCTTGATAGTGTGTATATGACTGTGTGTACTTATATATATATGCATATATTCAGGCCACAGAGGAGGTGTCAAAGAGCCTGGTGGCCATGAAGGAGATCCTATATGGGACTAATGAGAAAGAGCCCCAGACAGAGGCAGTGGCCCAGCTAGCCCAGGAGCTCTACAACAGCGGCTTACTTAGCACCCTGATAGCAGACCTGCAGCTCATCGACTTTGAGGTGAGACTTAATGTTTCCTTTATAGAATTAGAACAAAGGGAGGAGAAAAATATTGAATGAATGAGATCGAAAGAAAGGGAAATAAAGCATGAAATATTTAATGCTAAAGGTGTGCAGTGAAGTGGTCTTAGTTTATCTAAGGTTTGTACACACAGTAAGAATGTAAGAATGTGTCTTGTGAGAGAAAGGGATGCAAATGTTTTGAAAATGTGCACTCAGGTAGTGAGGACAGTTGGGTATACGTGACAGACCTGCCTATGTTGATAGGTGTGTAAACTCATGTCTCCCTGCAATGTGTCTATGACTGATGCTGTGTGGAAACTGCTGCTGCAGGCTTCCCTGACTCTCCCTATGACTGCATGACTCACTGTGTTGTGTGATCTCTCTCTTCCTCTTTTACCTTCTCCCTCCCTGTTTTAAAAAAGAAAATTACAAATCACAAGAGTGCAACAGAGAAAAATGACAGTGACTCAATATATATTTTTTAAAATGTTTCACTCAGTTAGAGTATGCTGGATTTCTGTCACTGTGACATTTTGTTTTTGTAGCCATTTGTCAATATCCTTGTCATTATCTTTCTTCTTCGTATGCTTAAATGCCTAAAATGAAAAGTTTCATCGCAATAGCAAAGAAATATCAAATCCACAAATTTTTAAGAAAAAATGATCAGCTAGTTTCACATATCTGTCATATTTCAAAAAGCACCATATCTTACATTTAGACCTGCATCTTGGCTTTCCACTCCGACCTCACTGCTGTATTGTATTCTCCATTGTATACATAAAATTTAGCTTCATGAAGCCTGTGTTAATTTGTTATCTGTTGCCACCAGGGTAAGAAAGATGTGGCTCAGATCTTCAACAACATCCTAAGGCGTCAGATTGGCACTCGGACACCCACAGTGGAGTACCTCTGCACCCAGCAGAATATCCTCTTTATGTTGCTTAAAGGGTAAGGACACACACAAACACAAACAAACGCACACTGATCATGTTCCCCTTGATCATTTAAATTCTTGTTCGAGTGACTTCCTAAATCACTTCCTAACATAAAAGGAAATGAGAGCATGTTTTCAAATGGTCTGACTGTGCCTAAAGCAGAAGAAGCCCAAATGTTTATGCCATTGAAGCAACATTGTTTTTTTGTAGAAGCTGCGCCTGTCTAGCTCCCTCTGATAAAGTTTCAACTATTGTTGATCAATATTGTATTGTTCATCAGTTGTTCCTGTGCTCCATGAATCTTCTCCAATCCACTTTTAATAGAGCATAATACACTGCTAAAAAGTAGTTAAAAATCCCCCAATGTATTTGTGTCTGATTTTTTTTTTTTTTTTTTTTAATTGCTTAACAAATATTTGGCAGCTGTTATTGATATATGATATCTGTGACAAACAAGACAGTCGCTTCTAAGATTAACTTGCGGTTCAAGTCATTGATCCAAAATACATAAAGAAATGAATTTGGCTCTTGGGCTGAATTTCCTAAGTAAGACAACTTATAAATACACAGGTGTATATTTCAGTTCAGCTATAGTTGGTGGGGTCTAGGGTTGTTGTTGGTGTACTGGTGATGATGCACATGCCTACACAGATGTAATGTTTGCCAACCCAACTGTCATTTAACTGTTTTCTGAAGAACCAAGCGCATTGCTTGAACCTCCATGCATTCAGGTGTTACAATATGATGCACCACTGTCCTATTTCACACCTTTGCCACAAGTTGATACGCCCAGACTTACAGCAGCTTTATCACAACCACTCCCTGGATTTACATATTTTGTCTCTGTCACACACTATGATGTATTTCTTTATTTTATGTTTGTTGAATTACACCTAAGGGACCTAATTTAAACATGATAACAAAGTGGTGTGCTGGGAGAACCTACACCATATGCAAATATAGGTATTGTGTGAAAACATGTTTTTCCAGAAGCACTGTATTTACAAAGTAACTAATAAACTAAACTAAATTATCTTCACTAATGACCTAATTAGCAGGATTTGTGATGTGTAACACTGTATTTCATTGGCACCTCACTTACTACTTGTTTCAGCTTAGCAGCCTTAGCTATCAACAGATCAATATACATTTGTCCTATTTGGCTGTTTCATCCAGGTATGAGTCTCCAGAGATTGCCCTAAACTGCGGTATCATGTTGAGGGAGTGCATCAGACATGAACCACTGGCCAAAATCACACTGTGGTCAGAGCAGTTCTATGACTTCTTCAGATATGTGGAGATGTCCACGTTCGACATCGCCTCAGACGCATTTGCCACTTTCAAAGTAAGTTGACTCAATTGACTGATTTTCTTTGAGTAAAAGCTTATACCCCTAAACTTGTCAAAGCCACTGATTTCTTTGCAAAAGAAACCAAAAACATAATTCCAGAAGTAACTAATTGACGTACTTAGGTGATGAGCTGAGATGCTTTTTACAGTTTCATGACATCTGTCTTCAGCATCCCCATCTCCAGCTTCCTGCTACTTTGTTGTTGGTGGTGGCGGTGGCTGTTTTACATTATATAATTTGAAACATTGTGACCAACTTGACAGCTCAAACAGCAAATTTGATGATGCGTCGGTGGCAAGTAGCAGCTGCTGCTACTGCTGATATTGCAATTATAACGACGCATTGACACAAACAGTCTGAGAGACTGTGGGTTTGGAGCTGTTATAATGAGAGAGACTGGGTTTTTATGCAGAGTTTTGAGTTATGATTTAGAGACCTGAATGAACCACTTGAGCTGTCAGGAATCTGCCTCGAAGTTTCAAAACAGAAAGTCATGGTGGCTGTTGTGAAAACTTTCTGAAATGTTCCACTTGAATTTAGTTAGAAGTCCATCTTGATCTATTCAAAAAAACTGACACCACTGCTAAATGAATACTAGTGGTCAGATTTTAATCCTGGCATTAAAGGCAGGATTTCTTTTAATACAAAGCAATTTTTATTCCATCCAAAAAAAAGGATTAATTTGCTACAGATAAAGCAGTCGTCTTATGTCTTTGAAAGGGATTATGTCCAGAAATATCACTAATCACACTGTAACCCAAAACGTTTTTCAGTCTAATTTTAGGTTCAGAGGTTTTCTGTTTTTTAACAAAATTGCAATGCATTTCCAAGGATTATTTTTTGCATCTGTTTGAGTTTGTTGTTCCTGCATTGTCCAAATAGAGACAAATGGGGCCAGGCTAAGTCAAAACCATTCATCTGAATTCATTTCTAATAGTCAGTATTGTCTATTTCCAGGACCTCCTCACAAGACACAAGCTACTGAGTGCAGAGTTTCTGGAGCAACATTATGACAGAGTAAGTCCACACTCAACTAAAGCCAGTATTTAATGAGAATGGATTCACCCAAAGTGAGATCGAGATTTTTATTATTGTGAAAATATTCAACAGTACAGAGTTGATCATAATAAATGATTAGAGCAAATAATCATTCATCTCAATGTGTTTAGCTGCTGCTTTTGTGCATTATGGACCAGTTGTTCAAAGCTTTGGTCTTTTATTGGAATTCAGGGTGTCTTAGACGACCACTTCTAAAAACGCTCAGAAGAAACAAACTGCTTTCGTTCGACCAGTTACATGTGAATTAAAACTGTGGCGGTCTGGGTGTTTGGCATGTTGGCAGTCCCTTTCCTAACAACATCAAACCAGCCATTTGGGATATCATTTGCAGGCTGTAGACACAAAGTACCTGTCAGTCTTTGCCAAAATTTCCTTTCATTGTGTTTTGATACAAGAGACGGATACAAAAACCACTACTTAATGCATTTAGATGACACTCCCCCTCTCACCGTCAACCACTTCTATTTTTACTGTCTTTTCTCTCTCTCACTACCTCTCTCTCTCTCTCTCTCTCTCTCTCTCTGTAGTTCTTTAGTGAATATGAGAAGTTACTCCACTCAGAAAACTACGTGACTAAAAGGCAGTCCCTCAAGGTAAGGACCCCGATTCGTGCCTGTAAATAGGTCCCATGTAGTAGTGAAACTGTATTCAGAGAGCTATTTAAAGGTGGGGTCTTGTCAGAGTGTTGGGTTTCTCTAAATCATTTCATCCCCATCAACTTGTCATGACTGCCATCTAGTGGTGGGACAAAGTCTTTTAAAACTCCTTTAATTTTTTTAGTGTTTTCTTCACTTCCCTTATGTTTTTGATTGGTGCATAATTTCTTAAGCCACCATCTGTATTCCAAATATAGTGAGACAGATCTCCCACTGCCAAAAAAATATTACCTAAGATTGAAACCTGCTATCTCTCAAGTTGTAAGTGATGTTTTGTTATTCATTTCTGATGATGCTGTTTAGGTTTGTTTGGCACTAGTAAAGGAGAAAAAACAAGCCTGTATTTTCAATTATGATGGAGATTTTTCAAATAAATTAAACTTTATGTGGGTAAAGTAAATTACATCCTGCCAATTTGGCAAATGTGCAACTGTTTGCCAATTTGAAAAAATCTTCAAATTAATATTCATTGCTGTTTCTTACTCTGAAATGATCTAGTTACTGGGGGAGTTGCTTCTTGACCGGCACAATTTCACCATAATGACGAAATACATCAGCAAGCCAGAGAATCTCAAACTAATGATGAATCTGCTACGGGACAAAAGCCGCAACATCCAGTTTGAGGCTTTCCATGTTTTTAAGGTAAAAATCAAAGCACAGTTTACGGTGTGTGTCCATGAGGTGTCTTGAACAAACAATAAAGCGCTTAGTGGTAAAGGTACAAAAAAAAAAACACCCTCAGAGGTGATGAGAGGCTTACAGATTTACCTTGCAAAAAATATATGAAAACAAATAACAGACAAAAACTCACCAGGAAAACTGGCTAATGTCCAATTAATGTTTTTGTCAATGTCCACTCATAAGTTATTTTTAGATTATGAGCGGACATATGGACAGTAGACATACTGATTTTATCCCTGCCCTACTTATTCCTTTATTTATGTATACTTATTGCTAATTCATCTACCATGCTTGTATGGCATTTTGGAACAACCCTTGACTAAGTGACTTCCACAGTTGTAAGCAGTGATATCAATCAACTTTAAATTCCCTCTTTTTCCACTTTGATCACTCATAAAAAGTGACAATCATGAGCACCTCTTTGAAAAGTTAAAGTAGTCTTAACATAAAACTCTTTAATGTGGTGTCACTTAAAGCAGCTGCAGCTTCTGTAAATCCATTCAACACAGATGCCTAGTGGACACACATCCTTGTAGCTGTATCAAATATGTGCTCAGCGATAAGCGTAGCGGACATTTTCTTCATATATTGATATCCTTGTCCTATTCCTCCACAACCAGGTGTTTGTGGCCAACCCCAACAAGACTCAGCCCATCCTGGACATCCTGCTGAAGAACCAGACGAAACTCATCGAGTTTCTCAGCAAGTTCCAGAACGACAGAACAGAGGACGAACAGTTCAATGATGAAAAGACTTACCTGGTCAAACAGATCAGGGACCTCAAGAGGCCTGCCCCGCAGGAAGCCTGAGGGAAGAGCAGAGGTGGGGGGAGGAGCCACCAGGACCATGTCTGGAACACATCCAGACAACGTCTGCTTAACGGAACCATCAGCAGCTGCTGTTCTGGTTTCTGAACAAAAATCGAGGAAACAAATGAAAAACCAACGAAATACAAACGTACCCATATCAACTCATCAGGAAGTCGCCAGCTCCTCTGCTCCTCAGAGAACATTTGATTATTTTTTTTCTTTTTCAGTCTTTTTCCTTCAAAAGAAATAAGAGAAAATAATAGATGCTGCTGCTTTCTTGCACATTGAGACATGTAAAGTATATTATAATGACACAACAGTCCATCAAACATAGTGACAGAAAATGTCCGTGCATTTAAAGTAAGGCAGACTTCCTGATCGACACCAAGGATCAAAAATAGACACAAGTTTACACGCATATATGTATTACATTAAAAAAAAAAAACATGCATACACACATACTGCAAGAATATCAGCTAGAACCTTGTGATGGAAATGGTACGAGCAAGTTGAACATTGGTGTGTTTGTTGCATGCCTTGAAATGTGACAGATCCAAGGCTGTACCTGGCGTCGGCTCTGTGATGGCCTGCCCAGTCTGGCTCCCATGTTCAGTGCCACAGACTCGGAAATGCACGTGCATCACAGCAACCGCTACAGTTCGCATCTATGCCTTCATCCAATAAAGCATCAGTGGTTCATTTTACCGATTTGTGGGGACAAGTTCTCAGATGCCATCACACAGAACCATTTACCTCCTGTGCGCTTTGTTATGACACAGCACTTGAAGCACATGAGGGAAGGAGGGAGGGATGCAAGGTATGAATTTGTCAAAGCCTGAGAGTTGGGTCTCTTTATTGTTTTCTGGGACAGGGTGAACATGTACATATGCCTTTTTTTGCTTTGTAGATTTTTGTTTAACCTTGACATATGAATATATATTATATATATATATATTACCTTAAACATCATGTTTTTGGTTAATTGTAATCAAATTACTTTCTAAACCATAAAAGAAACAACAAACAAGTTAAGTGACATTGTTTTTGCATTTCATTTTACTGCTGAAATGGTTGCTGGTGGGTTTCTTTGTATATAACTTAAAGGGCCAGCTCACATTTAGCTAACCTATAGGATATTAACAATTTGTACAGCGGAGGAATGTCATGGTATTAGCTCTGGATCTGTTAATCCTCTTTTTATTCTCCATCTACATTTTGAGTATCTCTCAGACTGCTGCAGGGGTGTGAGCAGTGCAGAAGGGGAGGGAGGGAATTGGGAGAGTATTAACTGAAAAATTAAAGCTTGTGTGTTTGTGCACTTTGTGAGGTGCAGAGCGATCAACATCACCTAACTGGAGTCGAGGACTGGGGATTGCGCCCCCCCCCCCATTGCATTAATCTGTTGCCCCCCCCCCACTTGTTCTCACCACTTGGCTGGTGGCCTGGGAGTGCTGTGTGGCCCCATAGTGAGTGTGCTTCGGGGGGGGGGGGTCAGCTCATCAGGACATTGGCAACTCGGCACATCATTATTACTTTCCCCCTTCACCTCATGTTTGAGCCGTTCTCTTCAAAGGGTTTATAATTCCAGTACAATTATGAGTGTAAAGCATTGTGGGTAGCAGAGTACTTTGGGCATGTTGGATTGTCCTCATGGTGCTGAGCAAAACTGATGAAACCACAGATTTGTTAATTTGCCGTGACTGACACGGTCTGTGTAACGAGACATATTTACACATTCAAACTGGCAATTAGAAACCATCTCAGTGCAGACAACAGCACGACTCAGATAGCCCACACTTCCTCCATGCGCATTGAACATGCATGTTCCTCCACTGGCTGTGCATGATGCTGTACTAAAGATGTTGTACTGGAATTGTTTCTTTTTTCCAAATATTTAACAACATTGAAATGTCAAATTGAGCTCTTGGCTGTATGGCTGTATGCTGACTTTGACTCCAGTTTCAGCATAGAGTGTGTGGGTGCTTTCAGAAGTGTCAAAGGCCTGGGCCCTACAATCGAAATAAAAAAAAAAAAAACATTTGGAATAAAATAAAGCTGTGGTCATTTTCTTCCTGTGTGCACTGCCTTTTTGTATTTATTAGCAACTGTCAGTTATCGTACACTAATATTGCAATCACTTGTTCCAAAATGGTTTGGTAATCAGTTCACACAATTCACAACAGCCATTCACAACAATGATGTAAGTAAAGTCTTTAAAACCCTTACCACTGTTTTCACTGACATTTCTCATGGATGATTAATTACAGCTTTTACTTTTCTTATTAGCATAAGTAACTGAGGTCATAGAAAAACTTGCAATATCTGATTTTGGGCACTTGGGGAACATAGCATTGATATCTTCACTTTTTAGGAAACAATAGTTTGCAGTTTGTTGCTGAGCAGGTGGTGTACAGTGGATTTTAGAGGCTTTTAGCTGGAAACAGCTGCCTGCTGAGCAGGGGCGAAGCCAGACATTGTAAACATTTGGGGCTTAGCCCCAATTTAAGTCGATATTCAGGGGACAATCTCCTTCGGAATTTTTTTCCCCATTCACAGCAGCTACGTGCACTGTTTACTGTATCAGGCCATTTGAACATCATTTGGAAAAAACATGAAAGTTGCCCATGAAAAAAAAATCATCTTAAACCTGCATCATGTTTTGAATCTAATTGTTCTCCGTCTCCATCATTCTGAAGCCACAACACAACAGATTTTGACAATGACTAATTTTCACTACTGTCACATAAAAAGAGGCAAAGACTGTCTGATGTGACTATTTTGAATTTACATGACATAGATGGGGAATGAATTTGGCATAAACAGCATCACAAATCTTTACACCTATTTTTGTTACACTATGCTGGAGTAGAGTTCACTGATTAAAATCTACATTTAAATCCAGACCATAATAATATGTGCTGCTCTAACTGAGCAGTCATGGATCCACAACAAGGACAAATAAATGTCTTCATGACTCTGGACTGAATATTAGGCCAACAGAAGAACATTTACTCTAATGATAATAAATTCCTTTAAAGAATAACATCATAGGATAAACAACATTGACATGTACTAATATTATCAGACAACAGTTTATTCTACTGATCTACTCTGGATCACTCTGTTCACATTCCCTCCTGTTTTTGTCTTCTTTCACTCTCTTAGCTCCACTCATCCATTCCTGGAAATGTCCTGCTGACTGCTTCTGCTGCTTTGCTCATATTCATCAAGTAAAGTCCAGTGTTATCCAAGAACATTAATATCACAGAATTACATTTTCATTTTCTAGTGTACATGGTTATCTTAATAGACCCCAATAGGCTTCTATAATGATTCTAATATTCATAATTTTAGTTATTTTTCCAGATGCTTTGAGGATGGAGCACTATATCATAATCATGGATTGTGCATTTAAAAGGAGAATCCAACCCTTTTTAAGAATTCACATTTGTTATTCCTGTGCCCAAGAACTAACTGGTGAATATTTGTGAACATGCAGCACTCTCCTATAAAGTAAGAAACATTAAAATGTACAATGTCATCCCAGTTTATTCTATAACAATGAGTGGGGCTCTGATACTTAGTGGCTCAAAGTAATTCCAGCTATATACCTTCAGTAGCCTGACTCAATAAAAAAAAACAATGCAATTTCTGCATTCCACATTTTCATTTGTCACTTCTGACTTTTAATCAATTTTTTTTTTTTTCAAGCAGAAAACGGCATACGATATAGTTCCGCCCAGTAGATTCTCTCTGATTTCTAACTTTAGGACAGATAATTCAGATTTAACTGTCCTTGGGCCCAGGAGTAACATATGTGACATTTAAGCCTTTCATTTAGTCAAAACTGCTTTCAAATTAATGTTTGTTTATGAACGTTGGGATTATTATTTATTAGTAACTTGAACTTCATGCACAGCTGCTGTTGGACTTATACTTGCAGTTTACCTTCACTTACCACCGCAGTTTATTGATTATTTTTCTGCTGCTTGTGGACTTCATGTTGGTTTACTTTGTGTCCATGAGAATGTGAGTAGTTGTGTTGTGTAAATGTGTCTTTTAATAAAGCAGCATGTTGTGGGGAAAGGCTGGCATGGGGAAAATAGCAGAAAAATAACAAACGTCGTTCAGGCCCCGTACCGCCAGAACAGTAGGCCTAATGGCCGTCCGGCACGTGTGGCGTGCTTCAGGCCTGGTTGTGGGTTGTTGGACTCCGAAAACCAGGCGGACCTCACTTCAGCCGGATCTCTGGGTCCAGACCCGGCCGAGTCTTTGCCAGAATAATTTGAATAACTGCATAAGAAAAGTAAACTGGGGAACAAACAAACGCAGAAACTTTTCGTACCCGTGACAGTTTTGGAAATCAGACGAACAGGAAACTGTGTGTGCAGGGAAAAACCAGAGGTGCGCACATCTGTCTGATTTAATGGACTGTGCACATATAGGCTGTAGGAGCCAAAATATGTTTTTGCTTATGTTTATATTTGCTTGGGCTGCACGTATTGCGTCACTTCCGTAGATTGACACATGGGTGTGGTTTCCCCTTATTTTACCTGTTCACTTGGGTGGCGGCGGGAGATTTAGACAAAGGGAGTTAGTAGAGCTCCGATATTTCACCATAGTCACCATCATCACCATCACCATCGTATTATCAACACTTTATTCTCACAGTCAGATCACAACAGGTGTTTATATTTTTATGGAACAGCTGCTTGTTAGTCCTTTTTGAGTTTTTTCATTCAATAAACCTCCGGTAAACATCATCTGGATTTCCGTATGATTTTGTGGACGTGTCACAGACAGGAGCCTACTAAGTCTCTCAGCGGCCTTTAGGAAAAGTAGTCGCTACACAGGCGTTTCGCCGAAAGGCGCCAACTTTGCTTTAAATAAGGAAGACAAAAAGCAGGAAGGCCACATTGAGCCCATGCCTTCCCTCTGAGAACAGTTCACGGTCCAAACACTGAAACGTCCACCAGGCTTTACATGCTGTCTGCACGAGGAAATCAACTGCCCGGCACCGGAGGTAAGTCCAACAGACTCGGAGGCTTTGAATTTACTTTCTCAGCAAAGTGGTTCGAGAAAATGTTCATTTCTTGATGTGTTATGTGAACAGTGCGACATTTACTCGCCTGGATGTAAAATAGCCAAACAAACGTTTGCACATCACAAACTGAATATCATTAAAAGGGAAACCATGATTGTAGTTTATATTATATATACTGTAAAAGTATGGAGTTATTTTTGTGCCTCATTCCTGAGGGCTCAGTGGGACTTTTTGTGCACAGACAAATACATTTTGCAAACACACAAATTATATTTTGAAGAAAAAATATTTTTGAGCAAATAATACCGTAACATGAGCAAACTAAAATCTATTCTGTGCGGAATCAATCTATTTTTCAGTTTTCTATTATCCACAATATCAATGTGTGTTACTCAGTTTCAGTCAATTCTATGAGAAGCTGCTAGGCCAAAATTTAATACTTCACTTGCACATACAAATATACCGGTACTAAGCTCTTGCACATACATGCATACTATCAGGGATATACTGTACATGTATACATATAGTCATGCGGGTGTGGGGCAGTAGCCTAAATAAGCCACTGGGTGTGGCATTTGCGATGTTTATTCCCGTGTGAATCCCGGTTTTGGTGTTGTTTGACCGCTGTGGGGCACCGTAGTTTTGAGGTGAGTTCCGTGTGGGACGCCATCTTGGTTCAATGTTTTCTTCTGTCACGGTACAAGTTAAGCAGTGTTAACAGCAGCCTGCATCATATTAAAATATCTCCATTTAAATCACACTTCCAATCTTTATGTTAAAACGATCGATAAACAACATGTTAGTTAACAGTTTGCCATGGGTCTGAGACGTGAGCAGTTGTATTTCCTGTCTTGAGTTTGTTCGTAATATTGGCTAGCCGGCTAGCTTTCTGTGCATCAGAGTGGAAACGGTGTGGGATGTCTGATCTGGTTGGTTACAGGTAGGCATGCTATTCATCTGCTAGTTGCTTTAGCTCCTGCAGTTAGTGATGGCTTCTCTCTCTCTCTCTCTTGCTCGGTGTTTTTGAAGCTTCAGTGTAGAGGATTGCGATGTCTGCTGTCGGGGCGAAGAGTGAGCTCCTAACCGCCATGCAAACTGGTAAAAGGGATCTGTCACATCTCCTCTCCGGGTTGGTGCTTGTATATAAGTGTCGAAACCGCTGATCGGTTATTATATGTTCTTAAAAACTAATTTTGGGGCTGCATTTTACTCTTTCATCCCTGAGCGCAGTGTAGCCGCGGTGTTTTACAGCAGGTCTGGGTTTGACAGGTGACAGGTGTGTTTACAGTGTCTGCGCTCTGAGAGACATTACAGCAGAAAAGGGGTGAAAATTAGCGGGTTCACCCGAGTGTTGCCGATCAGCGCCGCATCTCCTGCAGTGTCCTTTGACCCTGGTGTGAATGGCGATTGCACCCTTTTCCAAAGTAGCACATTTTTGAATTCATCGATTTTCGATCCCTAGCAAGCAGTCTGCAGCAAAGAGACAGCTTCAGCCTGAGCTACATTGTTGACTGACATGATGCATTTTGCCTCCACCTGTATCTTTACTTCTTCTTTCATGTTTATTGTTGGTCGGTGCACCACCTAGTGGTAGCAACTTTCGGTTAAAGTTTGGTGCCTACCGGATACATACTCGAGAACACACACATACATAATCGCACTCATATACTCTCATACTCATACACATAGTCTCACATTATGCATGCATATCTATGTATGTGTTTATGAATATATATAGCCTTTGCATGTATGTATATGCACGGTAGTATGCATGTATGTGCAAGTGCTTAGTACCAATATATATGTAAGTGAAGAATTTAGTTTTGGCCTAGGTGCCTTCTCATACATAATTGTATTTTATATCCTGAGCATAAATTTATAGTAATTACTCTAAAAGCAATCAAAATGTTTTCTATGCATCAAATGTGTTAATATCAGTCAAGTTAGGCTCAATGTCTTTGTTTTAACTTGAGTGTGAGTAATCAATGTGTAATGTGGGCAAAGAACATGGAATAATTAATGGACAAATACAGAGGCGCTTCAATTATTATCATTCGAGGGGATGCAGCATAATTGAAAGGGCTTTTGGAATGATGACTAGATGGAGGTCTACCCTTTTCAGAGCCTTGGAGGTTAAACCTACATTTGCACCTCAGATTATTGCATCCTGTGCCTTTTTTACACAATGTGTGTCTAGAGAATGGGGACATGCTGGAGCCAGATGGCGATGTTGCAGAGGACACCCTCGAACCCCAACCTATCCATGACCCCCTAGCAGAAAATGAGAGCTCCGAGAATACTACAAGGGACAGGCTGGTTGCCCTGATCTCAGGCTGTCTGCAAGCCTTGTAAAGCTGTCTGTGATCAAGAAATGGATATGTGTATATAGTTGTGTGTATGTATATATGTTACGTTAGCTTGTTGAAATCATTTGTTGTTAAATACAGATACTGGTTATACCTTATCTCAGGGATGTGTACAAGTTTTTCCTAATGTTTTTTCTAATAAATCTTTTCATACTAATCTGTTTTAGGAATTTTACTGTCAATATTAAGTATGTATGTTATTCACACTCACAAACGTCTTGTTATAAACAGCCTTGCACTTTATTAGGCCACTGGCATCACATTCAGAATGGATTTCCATTGGCACATAAAAAAAAAACTGTATAAAAGTAGAAGCTACATTTGTAGATTCTTAAATAACTTTAGGTTACAACAGTCAGCTGTGCTTCTGAGGTAGGCATCTGAATCGTGCAATAACATAAACAGTTCACATACACAGGAACTTGTGTGATGCAAGGGTAAAAATATTGCACATTAAAACTACACAACTCATATTTTATCAATGAGCTTTTCAAACAGGACCAAGAACTGCTCTGTTTTCTCCTCATTCTCCTCATGGTGCTTCTGCTCCTTAGCACTTTCCTGTGTTAGAAAATCAATGGGATTTGTCATCTTCGTTTTCTTTTTTCGGTGAAGGGGTTTGGAGGGCTTGGGGTAGATATAGGAGAGGCTACTAAGCTGTACTGGCTGCTAGTACTAGCTGCCATGGAAGAAGATGCTGTGTCAGAGGTGGTGGCGGAACTCATGGGCTCGAAGATCTCTTGAAACAACAAAAAAATGAGAAGGAATTATATTCCAGAACTGGGTGATATGACCTTGTGTTCTGTACTAGGGCAGCATGATATTGAAAAAATGTAATTGTGATCATTTTGAGCAGGACATCTCTGCAGCACCACGAGTATTTTGACACACTTGAGCCTTCCCATGATTTGAAAATTGCAGTAGGTCATATTGCAATTTTGATACAATTAATTGTGCAGCTGTATTATGTAGAGTACATAACTGTTCAAAACATATTTCTTTAAAAAAAAAAAAAGATAAGACAATAAACCAATGTCTCATATCATCAACACCAAAATCACATTACCTTGTAAATTACCATTCTGACATCAAAAGATCCATAATCAATCACATTCTGGGCTACAACTAATGCATTTCATGGTAAATGTGATTGCACCTACTTTTTAAACCTTACCATAAGAATTGGTACCGGATCATCATCAGAGACTAAAAGATGCAACCACGACAGGAGGGTCCATTGATGGCCTGGCACCCAACACCTCATGCATGTCCTCAAAAAACTGCCATGTGGCTGCAGTTACTTCACCGGCATCTGTCCCATTTCAGGTCCTGCCATAAACACACACAAACACAATGTCATAACTCAGTAAATGATTATAAATAATGTTTTATCTTTGTTGTGAAGCTCTTGAGCTGCATGTCTTGTATGAAAGGTTATGCAAATATTTATTGCTATTATTATTATTATTTATAGCCTCTTTTCCAGTAGGCCTGGAGTTGTGATTGAAATTTTTTTTTAAAGATGATGAAATGGGATTGAGCCAAAATGTCACTGTCATTTCAGACTATACATTGCTATAATAAAAATACATATTATAGCTACTTTAAGACCTTTAATGTCATCACACAAAACAAGCTGTGTTTTAATTTTCGTCCACTAGGTATATTAAAGGAGGAAGATTAGGTTGTTTTATTGTTTATTTGGCCAGAATTACTGGTTATTGATTGGTGAATTGGGTGTATGCGCAATTCAACAGTGAATGTCATACTAAATTAACTGAGAGCAGATAGTTGTTCAATTCAATAGTTTTTGAATGGAGTCCGACTACTGTAAACGAAAAGCAGCGGACTGGTCCTTTAAGGGAAGATTTAAATAAAAAAATAAAAAAATACTTCCGGTGGATGAAGACAAAAACAGATAGAGAAGCAGCCCAGCGGTGAGAAGAGGGCGGCCCGTCGACTAGGTGAGCGGACTTGTTTCACAGAGGTTGGTCAGACACCGTTCACACAGACGAAGAGTGAAGGCGCTGCAGCAGGCAGACACACGAACAGTGACACCGAGCCATGGTGAAGATCAGTTTCCAGTCTGTCGCGGGACAGAAAGTGGAAAAGGAGAATGATGGCGACAAGACCGAAATTCTCATCCCTCATCCGATGGTGAGTAGCGCGTCGCTTATTGTTATTCTTCTTATTCTCATAACGCCTGTCGTTGCTGTCTTCATGTTGCGATGCCTGCCCGTCTGCTGTCTCCTGGTTGCTCTTGCAGGGCAGCTTGCACCTGCACAGCCATGAACAGCAGGGGATTTTTTTGACAGCGTCTATCGCCATTTGGTTGCAAACAAAACATGTCAATGCTGTGATGGTTTCCACTGCGCCAGTGCCGCTTATTGCAGGCTTTATGCAAGTTATTATCACAATGTGCAAATGCATACTCTTTGTTTAGGACTACATGGACGATTACATGCCAAAAGCAATTTAACAATAGAAGGCTTTGTATTGGATTTTGCCCTGTAAGTGACATGGCTGCTAACGATTTTTTTTTCCTTCAGTGCAGATTTAGATGAACTCTCCAGCTTTATATAAAAAAGAGAGAGTGCAAGAAATGCACAAGCTTTGGCTGACAAAATGGCAGATGGGTTGTTGTGGCTTGCAGCACATGCAAGATAATTTTTTTTTAAAGCTCTTAAGGAGGCAGAACAGTGGAGTCCTCAACTTTGCTGTAGGGGCATCCCAGTATGGCTTCAACTCAGCCCTTATCAAATTTACATGGCCAAGCCCCGAAGATGTTGAAGCATAATGGAATGTAGATAAGACGTCAGGCACGCATATAAAGTGAATATTGCAAAAGTGCAGGACTGGAGTGGCTCGTGTGACTTTGAGATCTGTTCATCCAAATGCACCGAACAGACAGGACACAGACAGGCCTCATGGTGTGTCACGCTCTTAGCTGGTGTTAAAGAGCCTCTATCTCTCTCAGTGGGGAGGGAGAACACAAAGAACTCAGTCTAACAGAACTGTGTGTTGGCACAGTTGTCGCCTTGTACTTCTGCACCCTCTGTCTCCAAATATTTCCTCAAGTACACTGAACTGAAACGTGTAATTCTGCGTATATGGCACACACACACTGTATTGCAAACATGAACATGTGAAACAAAACGACTGCTTTCAAGCTTTTTGTGTCATTTCCTTTCTCAAATGATTTTCATCATTTTTCTCTAAAGTTTCTCTAAAGATCCATTTCCTATGCACACCGTTGTTATTTTTCCCCACATAGCTCTGGTTAAGAATAGCAACCTTTGTTCTTTTTTTACCTGCCACAGGCACATGGCAGTACAGCTACAGTAAGCACTGAGCCGCCTCTCAGTTAGTCATTATCACTGTAAATGGCAGCGCGCATTGAGTGAGTGGCTACTATCTGTGTGTAGTGCCACCCTGCCAACACAGGTTGGGCGCGTGGCACCAGCAGATGGGCTGCGAGACTGGAGGCGTCTGGAAAGATTACTCACCATCTCAAGACAACTTTTCATTACCAAGCGCTCCGTCATGCCTTCCGCTGGCTGGGCTCAGTGCTCAGTAATTCCTGTTCGAAATGCTGCATTGCCATTTATGCAAGCTTCTATTTTAACAGTCGGTTAATTCAGGTCATTTTCAGCTGCTCGTCACGGTGATGATGAGTAAGCTGAAAGTTGGACTGAAGCTGCCTGGAAATCCTATTCTGTGCCTTTTTTGAAGTATTAATAAGTGTATTGTGCGTGTTTGCGTGCGTGTGTGTGTGTGTGTGTTTTCCAGGATGAGGAGGAGCTAGTCCTGCCGCTTAGGCCCAAGAAGTCTCTCCTTAACGGCCTGTGCTGCCTGACATTTGGCCTGGTTGTGTTCATGGCCGGTCTGGTCCTTGCCTCCATCTATGTCTACCGCTACTACTTTATACCTCATGTAAGACCTCATTAACTGTACTCTGTGCTGTATGTGTCTCAGGTTGGTCTTTGCATCAAGCGCTGTAATATAAATTAAATTATGTCCTTAATTTTTTATTCACATCACTGCTATATAATAAGGGCACTCTTGCTACAGACTTGTTTCTGAATATTCCAGCTGAAGTGTTGATGTAGGTGCTGATTTGTGTGTGTGTGCATGTCCAGATCCCAGAGGAGAACCTGTTCCACTGCCGGGTGCTTTATGAAGACTCTGTGTACGCCCCACTGCGTGGGCGTCAGGAGCTGGAGGAAAATGTTGGCATCTACTTGGCCGACAACTACGAGAAGATCTCTGTGCCCGTGCCTCACTTTGGAGGCAGCGACCCTGCTGACATAATCCACGACTTCCACAGAGTGAGGACAAACGCACATATTATGCATTATGCAACTTGAATAGAGAGAGTGCACAGTTAAATCTCAACCACAAGTAACTCATTATGGTGCTTTTTAGCAGTCCACTTCAAAGAAGCCACAGAAAAAGAAAAATTAATATGACAAGAAAAAATTTGAATATAAAACAAGATGAGATCTCAGAGACTATAATTAGCACAGTGGTGCTTTGAGTTTAATGCCAGTGTCAAGATACTGATGTGCTTGCAGTGACAATGCTAACATGCTGATGTAACGCAGCTATAATGGTTAACATGTTCACCATCTTAGTTTAATATGTTCATGCTAATATTTGCTAAAGAACACAACGTCAGGAATAGCATTTGCTTTTCAGACGTTTGGTCATGCCATTACCAAAATATTGGATACATTTTGAAAAAAATGGATCTGATTATGGAGCTGGAAGAAGTCAGTAGGATTCATCCTCTGGGGACTGTACACAATCTTAATGGCAGTTAATTCAATATTCAGGCTGCGCTGAAATGATTTGGGGATTGTGTAACTGACAACACCATCTCTGCAGACTCACAGCTAGCATGGCTAAAATTATTCAGATGCCAACAGGTCATAAGAAGCTAAACCTGAGCGCTGATCTTTGGGGTTTGTCTTTAATGAACTGCATCATTTTCCAGGGACTTACCGCCTACCATGACATTGCCCTGGACAAGTGCTACGTTATTGAGCTCAACACCACCATCGTGATGCCTCCACGCAACCTCTGGGAACTTCTTATCAACGTCAAGGTTGGTGAGCTAACAGCTACGATGCTGGCAAGCCTGGAAGATGCTAGCACTGGTTAGTCCCAGTCGAACTCCGCACTTCAATAAAGTGTTTATTGATGAGGGAAAAATCCCTCTGAGCTAGCCAGCTAACTTGCTATTCCTTAGCTCGGTTGCTAATTGGAAAATAAATTCACACAGTTTATTGAAAAAACATACACACGTTTTTTTCAATAAACTATATATAGATATAGTTTAAATTATGTCCTTAATTTTAAACTCTCTATATACACCACTCTATATATACACCAGCAGAGGATGTTAAATAAAAGAAGTGGATGGTTACACACAACTAATAATCTACAGCACAATATCTTTCTCCTTTCTGGACTCCCCGGCCCTCCACTCTCTTAAAGGTCAGCACTATCAAGGTGGTTTGCTTTGGGTCAGTGGTGCAATTTCCTGTGTCAGATTTCAGATTTGGATTTCACTTACCCCAAGATTTATTAAAATTTACCCCAAAAGCAAAAATCCACTGATCACTGCAATTGCACTTTGCTGTAGAATGATGCTGTTTTTAGCTGTTTTTTTGCACGATCCAGCCCTTCAGCATTGGAAAACATTATCCCAGTGAGCTTGTTGTTATGGTACCACCACCTCTTTGTCTCTTGCAGAAAGGAACATACTTGCCTCAGACCTACATCATCCATGAAGACATGGTGGTGACGGGCAAAGTGCACAACATGCGTCAGCTGGGACCCTTCATCTACCGCCTGTGCAACGGGAAGGACACGTACCGCCTGAACCGTCGAGTCACTCGCAGACGTGAGTTGGGGTTAATGGAGGAAAGCGTTTAAGAAAAGCTCATTAGTTACCTGATAAATGATCTGTGTTTTTGTTGCGGGGAAAGAAGGAGCTTTATTGTTTCAAACTGTTGTGTTTAGATCTGAAGCTCAGCACGCACTACACAAAGTCACATTGCTGATCCACTCTCTGTGTCTCACCCTGTTTCCCTCACAGGCATCAACAAGCGCGAGGCAAAAGACTGCCACCACATCCGTCACTTTGAGAATACATTTGTGGTGGAGACTGTTATCTGCGATGAAGCGTAAACACCACGGTTATCCATGCCACCCCACCCACCTAAAGCCCACAGTCACTTCCCCAGCCACTGTAGCACCCTCCGGTGGATCAGATCATGTCTGAGTTGCACTTTACTTGTGATTTTGGTTTGAGACCTTTTGTTAAAGATTTTCTTTTATTTCACTACCTGCCTGTTTTTTCTCTATTTCCCATAGGTAATATTTACCCTGAAGTGTGATGCAATACTAAGCTGTTGGTTCTATCACAGGATTTTCCATGTAGCAAAGTCCTTAAGCCAGTAATGAATTATACTTTGAAAACCTCTCCTCTTGCTCTTTGGGGATTTGTGTGATGGTTACTGTCGTTGGGGGAGGTGACTGTTTTCTTTTGTTTTTTTTTTCTCCTCCCCTGGAGGTTACTTTGTGTCTCTTAGTTCTGCCAAGATGGTCATCTATGCAGAGCATGACGCCTTGCTTTTCTGAGCAAACATGATCCAGATTCCAGTTACTAGCTTTTTTTTTTTTTTTTTCTCATAATCTCAGTAATGTAAACACGTAACTGCTGATGACTAGTTGCTTGCATCTTAATCCTCTTGCCTGTTGCTTCCTTGCTCTCTTCCTGCTTTTCATTTCCTTCTTAAAAAGCATCAGTACATTGTAGATTGTTAGAGAACGTTGCGTTGGGCATTAGACTGCATTCTTTTTTTATGCATAATATTCCATCATAATTGAAACTGGTGGAGACCCATATTTATTTTTGGTGCTCTCATTTTTCATCAGCTTTTCTCTTTTATTGTGCTTATTTTTTGCTCTTCAAAAGCTCCTTATCACTGCATTTGTGAATCATTTTACAGTAATGTCTTTGTTTTCCCTTGCATGTGTTTATCTATAAGAGAAAAACAGCACTGTTAGAATGTTTTGTAAACCAACGTTTAAAGCCTTAGTCCAGAGTCAGAGACTGGACTAAAGTCAATACTACTGAGAGGGAGCATATAATACCATATGTTAGTTAAACAAAACAAACTCTGATCTGTATATTTTGTCTGCCAATGAAATCTGTCTGTGAATAAAGTAGTGAAAAAATGTATCATCCAATAACTCTTTATTTAATCCAAGACCCCAAAACCTTTGGCACCCAATGACATCATTCTGTAGTGAGGTGTTTTCACTACAATATACATTAATATTCCTAATGTATATTATATATATAATTTAGAAGCATTAGTATAGAATTTACAGTACATTAGGGTTATCATTAATAGTAGCAGCTACAGGTGGAGAGTTTTCAGTGCTATCGACTGGACATTGTAATGTCCAGAGTACCTTCCTCACACTTGTAAGGTTGATTAATTAAAATAAGCAATTTAATCACAGAGAAAGATTTAAACGGGCTTTCTACTTTTTTTATTTATTTGCACAAACAGTTGTAGTTTGGGGTGGATGCACTTACTATCTAGCTCTTGGATCACAACTAACAGTACTCCTACGTCAAGTGAGAAAGTTGTGACATTTGGGGATTTCCTCTCTTAACTTCTGCATGGTTTTGATGTTGAACAGATAACAAAAATTCACATCACTCTCCTCCAGTTGCCTCATTTGACATTTTATTGCATTTGTAATGGATGGAATAATAATCATAATATATGGTTAATATAAAACCAAGCCCTTTTGCCAGTCCCCATTGCGCAGTCACATTAGCAGTGATTACTTTTGGATCATTTTAGGGTTTAGGGCTGGAGATCTGCTGTCTCCACTGCTGAGACACTCTCAAATAAGACAAAAGCAGGTGTCACATCATATGATTTATAATATGGAATACATAATAGAGTCAGAACATGATTACACATAATCAAATACACAATGAGAAAAGGATGATGCTACAATAAGGGTAAAAGTAAGGGTTTTTTTTTTTTGGTTATCTTTCTCAGCTGCTTATAAACCAGCTTGGATGTTTAATAACATGCAAGACATTTGTCAGTCTTGAGAGTTCAGGTCTGATGACTGAAGGAAAAAGGCATAACACAAGATTCATACAAAACGGCAGAAAATTAAGAAAGACATTTTGGAAACCCACTTAATACCTTAACACTAAATATGATGGCAAAGTTGGAAGCAGTTAGCTTATCTTAGCATAAAGACTGGTAGCAGGGGGAAACAGCTAGCCTGGCTCTGTTGAAAGGTCAAAAAAAAATCTGAAGTGCACCGATTCACGTGTTTTAGCTTCATTTTATTATTGGTAAAGAAATTAAAATGTAAAAAAAAAAAGATCACAGTTTAGCGGGTTTACACGCTTGGCTAGCTTGACTACTAGCTTGACTAGCTATTTCCCCATTTTTCAAGTCTTTGTGCTAAGCTAGCCTCCTGGCTGTAGGTTATGTACGGACATGAGAGAGCTATTCGTCTGACTTTTGGCAAAAAAATTTACTGCGCAGATATGAGTGGCACCAATCTTCTTATCTAACTCCCCAGAAGAGGGTGAATAAACTGTCAAACTATTACTTAAAGATTCATTATTTCTCTTAAAACTGGCTCAACTCTCTCTCAACATGAAGCTGTGGTGTTGCAGCCTATAGGCACAAATTATATTCATCAACAAACGTTTTCTTCACCTCTTTCACAAAGTTTCAAAAACATTTTGCTGAAGAGACAATTACTGTTGGTTTGTTGATAAAATCCACCATACAGTCAAACAAATTGACGAACCCACACCCATACAAGCTGTTTAGCTGAAAAATTAGGAAAATCAGAATATCACATACACTGTATCTGGTGCCATCTCATGAAAATATGAAAACGGTATATGTTGTTTGTCTATTGTTCTCTTGGAAGATGCACATCCTGTTTTTTCTTCCAGAAGGCGTCCAAAGAAAAGTAATACAAGAGTGGATCAAGACAGCAGTTCACAGTTGCAAGACATGTCAAATGTGTCACCTTACGTTTGCTTACAACCAAACCAATCGTCAAAGGCAAGAAACATATGATAAACATAATCAAGTTCATGGCAAAAATCAGCATTACATTCACCTTGTTGCGGATTCTTGCAGATTCATTCAGACGTCTGCGTAGAGTCCAAGACACCAGAGCAGTGCACACAATGTTGACTGCCAGCATGATGAGCAACAGCACAGCCACAAAGTAAATAAATGGAGATATACCAGGCCCATCATAGTGAGGCATGTCAAAACAGACAGATCCATTGTGTTGGCTTAAAACTCTTGCAAGGCTCATACTCTCTGGGATGTTGACCATAAACACAAACAACCAGATGAGCACAGCGGCTTTCCAGGCGTTGGACGAGGTTCGTAGATGGCGGGACCTCAGAGGAAAAACAACAGCCAGCAGCCGGTCCATACTGATGAAGGTGATGAAAATGGAGCTGGAGCGGATGTTGTTGCAAAAGAGCATTGTGATCAAGTTGCATGCCCTTGCACTCAGTGGCCAAATGCCTGTGGCGTAAAAGTAGACCCTCATCGGCAAGGAGATGACAAGCTGCAGGTCCGAGATTGCCAGGTTGACCATGAAGACAGCGCTGGTAGTTTTGATGCTGTGACGGCGGAGCAGGATCCACAGTGACACGGCATTGAGAGTGAGACCAATGACCATAAGGCAGCCAAAGGTCACAGCATAAACAGGTTGTGGCCCAGGTTTATTTTCCATGTTGTTGTTAATGTCTGTCTGATGGGAAGAGCAATGTTCCTGTGTGCTGTTTTGAGTACTGCAGTCAAGCACACTTCAGATTTCTTCCTTCCTCTCGTGCAACACATTCAAAATGTCAGATGGGTTGTGACGCAATTAATAACATAGGACACTATGAACAGGAAACTGACACTCAACTCAAGACAGGAAATATGGTTACTGTGGTAAATGAATTGACAACTTTACATTGGTCATTTTGTGTGAAATTGCAAGATGTAGTTGTTTATTAATTCAATTTTACAGCAAACATATGAGATGTTCAAGGAAATCTGCTTTTTATACATAATTACAAAATACAATGAAAAATAAAATTACCATTACCATTGATGTTTACCATTGATTTGCATGTGCTACTAAAATCTTGTGTGAAAATTTTGTTGGATGTTGGATGTTTAAAAAAAAATTCCCATACTGTTTACTGTATGCTTCACAGTGGATCATCTAACATGTGTATCCAGTAGAACAGTAATGTTCCCCTGTGTTTGCCTGAAATCTAAATAGGTAATTATTCACTAATACATTCGCCTTAACAACTTTATAAGACAATCTGTCAGATGTATTTTTGGCTTGTCCTGTTGTGT
The DNA here is from genome assembly GCF_002260705.1 of Seriola dumerili. Lineage (NCBI taxonomy): Eukaryota > Metazoa > Chordata > Actinopteri > Carangiformes > Carangidae > Seriola > Seriola dumerili. Next base: position 1,318,975 of record NW_019174592.1, read on the forward strand.
GTCAAAAAATCAACTTACGCAAGTTCCAACCTACAATATCTGATTTTGTGGCAACAACAGGGGCAGATGTACTGAGATATTATCACATTATCATTTTTAAGATGAAGTGGCAAACCTCTCAGATACAGAGCAACATTAGCATTCATTTTGATTCAATGTGTTGTAACTATCCTAAACTTTCTGTGCTCACAATGTTGCTTAAGTTTGGTAAAATCACAAATGTTTGTCTATATGGAAATAACCACCCACGCACTTCATATACTCATAAATGGTGAAAGATTGCACTGGGTTACTGAGGCTATTGGACAGACGTCATAACTTTGGCACTCTTTTTACTTTCTTGTGCACTGTCTGGACGCATCATAACCGTGTGGTTGGGAGTGTGGTTAGATGTGTTTGTGTTCAGCTTAGTCTTCTCTCCTTTCACCTCTTGTCTATGTATGTTTACAAAGTACTGCTTGTTTCATTAAACCCCAAACGTGCCCAGAAGGTTTTTACTCAAGTAATTTTCAATTTGGACAGACACGTCTTCTCCCCAATTTGTGCTGCTCTTGTTCACATTTCCGTCCACTCCTGAAACATCCAAGTCAGAAATTGGCCCATGACGTTCTGTCTGACCAACCTATAGTTAATTACCTGCTGGCTCTAGCTTTATATTGAGCACACAGACATGACAGTGGCATTTATTATAGAAAAATTGTTCAAAAGTTCCTGCTTCTTTTGATTCTCAGGTTAACATAAATAAAATAATTTATATCAAATATTCACCCACATATTTTTAGTAAATAGCTCCCAAACAATCAAAAAAAGCCTTCACACTTTTTTAAACCTTTAGTCAGAGAAACTTCCTGGGTGTTTCTTATGTTACTTAAGGACACTGTGTGTACACTCCTCTTATTGCTCGAACACACTGATGCAGCACAAGAAAAGGAAAAAGGGCGAAAACTGCCACTGCAACTCAACCAATCCAAAAAAGCCATTACAAGGCAGAGAGATCACATTACATCACCAAGCTGACGCTCTGTTTTGCTGAGCAGTTTATATATATATATATGCCAGACGCACACGCTCACATACACACAGTCTCACTGTTCCCATGATATATGAGCCATAGATCATAATAATGCACAGGTCATATCACAGGTCATTTTTCAGGGATCACCTCATCACTGCAGACTCTTCCAGGGACTATATAAGTGGCTGGTGAGTGGCAGAGATCATACTGAGTCCTGCGGATTGGATATAAATTCAATTTACCTTAAAGTATCCTGATCTGGTGCTAAAGATGCTGTTGTCATCAGTCCGCTTTCTCAGCCTTCTACTCCTCTTTAATTATGTTGACACTGGTGAGTTGATGAACATTGATTTGAGAGCCTGTCAATATTGAGAATATTAGAAAAGAAATCCACTGATAAACATAAATTATACTTCTAGCAGACAAATGGCAGATGTTTGCTCATCATTTCAGGAAGGCTTTTTTTAATGTTCTTATTTATTATTGATCACCTTGGTTCAGTGCGCCTCTGGGTCTGAGTTGTGTTGGGGTGGTGGGACCCTGTTATACTTGCTTGCAAGTCTAGTTATGTTTGTGGTTGTCAAAATTGAGACAAAAGAAAAAGCAAAGCATGCTGGTGTTGATGACAAGTCCCCTGAGAAACTATTGTTGGATGTAGACTGTTCCTAAAATAGATCATAGATTTTGTAGATCGAGTTTTAAGTATTTTTGTCAGCCATCCTATCAGTGTTATGGACATCAGACCCTGGGTGAAATATGAGCAGATTTGGTTCAGTTGATTTTATCAGTCAGCTGATAGAGATACACAGGAGGCCTCTCAGAGCTGGAGGCCAGCAGGTCAGTAAGGCTGCTGTGATGCTCCCATCACATAAGACTGAGTGTGGTGGTCCTCAGAAAGAGTCAGACCCCCAGACCGTTCAGCAGTGTATTATTTCCATGACTGTGCATAATTGTCGTTCTCTCTCAATTGTCTGTCGTGTCTCTTTGTTTCTTTTTGAACACCAGGACGAGTTCTGCGGCAGATCAAGGAGCGTGTGCGTGATCTCCAGCTGCAGAAAGCCAAGCAGCATCTTTTGATACACACAGTCAGTGGCCGTCAGCCCCTCAAACATGTGAAGGAGGGACGCATCCACCAGCCACTGGACCACTTCAACCGACAGGCTGTTAACACCTTCCCTCAGGTAGAGAAAGATCAAATGGTGCTTTATTTGCATTTCAGTTTTGAGCTATCCAGAGTGAGTGCATAGATGATTACATGATCAAGGTCTGATATTCGAGATACAAAAAGCAAATGTACACTTGACTTAGACTTACATTTGAACAAGTTGCTTTGATCGAAAAATCTAAATGAATGCAATATTTTGATATATAAGCATGAAAAACTACAGCATTGCACATTATTTCAGAGGATCTTTCATTGTGTTTCTGATGCTGTAAGGATGATAAAACAACTGCCTTCTCAGCTAGGAGCAAAAGAGTCTCCTGCCCCACTGAACTGTGCTGCTTTAAGTTTGAGAGCTAAACTGAGTAAAATCCAACAGTAGCTCTGACGCACCAAAGAGTGAGTGAGCTCTACATACAGAGAAATCTAGACTGGTTGAACCTTTTTACCCCCGTCCAACTCCACCAGGCACTGACAAGACAATGTTTCCCGACGACGTGAATTGAAATGTTCAGCTTCATTTACCTCTTGCTGCCATTTGAGGCTGCCAATGTGCAAATTTGTCCACTGCAGCGTAAAGTAAAGGATTACTCGCACTAAGGCCATGAATGTGCACTGCTGCTGGTTTGAGTGAAACTAAATAAAACCTTTCTCTCTTTTTTTTTTGGTATTTTACTTTGTCCGGTTCTCTCTGTCTGTCCTTCTTCCAGAGGTTCTTTGTGAATGAGGCGTACTGGCAGCGTCCTGATGGCCCAGTGTTCCTCTTCATCGGAGGAGAAGGGCCCATCTTTGAGTTTGATGTCCTGGCAGGTACAGTAGGAAGCAGCACCTGTCTGATACACACTTTAAAACACCAGATAAAATACAAAAAAATTAGCTTTCAAACTGGCCAGTACACAGTTAAAGATTTGGAAATGAAAGTGAAAACACTGTAAGTGAAGCGTCACATTGTGTGTTAGCAAAGTGAGTAAGGTGACTTACTGGTATTGGTTTACAGGAATATCTTTCCTGTCCTATACTGAGTTTTCTAAGTACCCACCATCCAATTTCTTTCTCTGTGTTTCTATCATCTTAATTTTGAATTTAAATTTTAGGTGACACTTTATCACAGACTGCAAATTATAGTGTAATTATTTAGTACATAATGGTACCAATGAAATGCTCACTAGGTAACTAGCCTGCACCAGATGACTATGTGATAGAGTTTTGGGATGAAGGGATAACAATTTTTGTTGAAAAAGCACTTGGAAAAAAATTACACTCTAAGTATTTTTTTTAAAATCACATGTAAAACATTTTTCAGTCCAGGTTACTAGCTGTTTATGCAGTATATAGTGTTTATTATTGTCACTGGGGAACACAACATTAAGCTTATCTTGGGATGAATTGTGTACCATCAAAGCTATTGTTACAAAACTGTTGTGTGTGTATATGTAAGTCAAGTAAAGGAGCTATTTTCTGGGCAACTTGTGCTTTTCTCTGTTGTATATTATTGTTAACAGAATATCGTTGACATTTGAAAATGCAACAACTCTGAACTCTGTGAAACTGGGGTGGAGATATTTCTCTATTGGAGACACTTTATCAAATTTTCTTGATTTTTATAGAATCAAGAATACATTATTAAATTACATTATTTATTTTTTTTACTCTAGTTGCATTTAAACCTTGCTTCACACTGAATCTTATTTGCTTTGACCATATTTTCCCAGGTCACCATGTTGACATGGCTGAAGAACACAGGGCTCTGCTATTGGCTGTGGAGCATCGTTTCTATGGTGATAGCATCAACCCTGACAGCCTCAAAACAGAGAACCTGGCAGACCTGAGCAGCCAACAGGCGTTAGTGTTGGCTCCCTACCATTTTGTGTGTGTGCGTGTGTGTGTGTGTGTGTGTGTGGGTACATGTATGGTTGTTAACGTGTGTCTTGCACCCTGCTTTTCTCCCCGCTTTCTCTACCTCATTGCATATGTATGTACATATGTCTCTTTTCAGGTCTTTTATGTTTGTCCAGTTTCCCCTCTCCACTCTGTCTTTTTATGGCTGTGTTCCTGTGTGTGTATACGTGTGGAGAAAGTATGTGTTTTATGTTCAAGTATTTTTATGAAATGACATCTTTTGCCATTTTTATGGCTTACTATACTATGATGTTTTTCTGTCTGACTATAATATGGCTTTTTATGCCTGAGTGTACTATGACCTTTTTTGACATTGTTAAGCCTGATTATAATATGACCTTTTTTGACATCTATAGGCTTTACTATACTATAATGTTTTTTGACATTTTTTTGCCTTACTATACTATGACATCTCTTGATCTTTTTTTGCCCTACTATACTATGATGTTTTTAAAAGTTTTTTTGCCGGACTATACTATGATGTTTTTTGATGATTTCATGCCTTACATGCCTGACGTTTCTGACTTACTATTGTACAATGTTCTTTGCCTTACTACACTATTACATTCTTTGACATTTTTATGCCTTACTATACTATGGCCTATTTTGATGTTTTTTTACCCTACTATACTGTGACGTTACCTTACTATGCTATGACATTTTTTTGCCTCACAATACTATGACATTTATCAAATTTTTTTGCCTTAGTATATTATGACGTTTTTTGATTTTTTTATGCCTTACTATACCACAACGTTTTTTGGCATACTATACTATGACTTTTTTTTGACGTCTTTGACATTTTTATACCTTATACCATGATGTTTTTTTGACATTTTCCTGGCTTACTATACTATAATGTCTTTTTGCCTTACTATACTATGCCGATTTTATGCCTTAATATACTAGGATGTTTTTGACGTCTCTTATGCCTTTTTAATATATGATGTATTTTGACATTTTTATGCCTTACTATACTCTGACATGTTTTGGCGTTTTTTGCCTTACCTTACTATGATGTTTTTTTTTTTTTTTTACCATACTATACTATGCTGTTTTTATGCCTTAATTTACTAAGATGTTCATTGATGAGTCCTTTGCCTTAGTACTATATAATTTATTTATGCTTTTTAATAATATGGCTTACACAAAGAGGGAGACATGGTAGTACAATGGTTAAAAATGTCCCCTTTCAATAGGACGGTTCTTGGTTCAAATCCCTCTTGGGTACTGTGTGTGGTCCCAAGAGGAACGTTTTTGTGACGTTTTTTGACATTTTTATGCCTTACCATACTATGATGTTTTTTGACATTTTTATGCCTTACGATATTATGACGTTTTTATGACCTTTTATGCCTTAATATACTATGATATTTTTTGACATTTTTATACCTTACTGTACTACGTTGTTTTTTTCCTTACAATACTATGACGTTTTTATGACCTTTTATGCCATACTATACTATGATGTTTTTTTGACATTATATGCACTTTTTTTGTCGCATTATTATGCCTTAATATACTATGTTGTTTTATTCCTTAGAATACTATAATGTTTTTATGACCTTTTATGCCTCAATTTGCTATGACGTTTTTTTGACGTTTTATGTCATAGTATACAATGACGTTTTTTGACATTTTTATGCCATATTATATTATGACGTTTTTTGGCATTCTTATGCTTTACAATACTATTTCATTTGATGCCTTACCATACTATAACGTTTTTATGACCTTTTATGCCTTAATATACTATGACGTTTTTTGGCATTTTTATGCCATACTATACTATGACGTTTTTTGGCATTTTTATGCCTTACTGTTCTATGTTGTTTTATTCCTTACCATACTATGACGTTTTTATGACCTTCTATGCCTTAATATACTATGATGTTTTTTTGAAGTTTTATGCCATACTATACTATGACGTTTTTTAAATATTTTTATGCCATACTCTACTATAATGTTTTTTGGCATTTTTTTGCCTTGCAATACTATGTGAGTTGATGCTTTACCATACTATGACAGTTTTATGACATATTATACCTTAATATAATATGATGGTTTTTTGACATTTTATGCCATTGTATACTATGACGTTTTTTGACATTTTTATGCCATACTATGCTATGATGTTTTTTGGCATTCTTATGCTTTACAATACTATGTAATTTGATGCCTTACCATACTATAACGTTTTTATGACCTTTTATGCCTTAATATAACATGACGTTTTTTGACATTTTATGCCATACTATACTATGACGTTTTTTGGCATTTTTATGCCTTACTTTAATATGTTGTCTTATTCCTTACCATACTATGACAGTTTTATGACATATTATGCCTTAATATACTATGACGTTGTTTTTGGCATTTCTATGCCTAACTATACTATGCCTTTGTATTGCTTACCATACTATGGCATTTTTATGACATTTTATGCCTTGATATACTATGACGTTTTTTTGAACTTTTATGCCTTAATACGCTATGATGTTTTTTTGACGTTTTGTGCTATGTACTATGACGTTATTTTTGGCATTTCTATGCCCAATTATATTATGACGTTTTTTGTCATTGTTATGCCTTACAATAATATTTGATTTGATACCTTTCCATACTATGACATTTTTATGACCTTTTATGCCTTTTTTTTTAACATTTTCATGCCATATTATACTATGATGTTTTCTGGCATTTTTATACCTTACTTTAATATGTTGTCTTATACCTTACCATACTATGACGTTTTTATGACCTTTTATGCCTTAATATACTATGATGTTTTTTTTGACATTTTATGCCATACGATACTATGATGTTTTTTAACATTTTTATGCCATACTATACTATGACGTCTTTTGGCATCTTTATGCCTAACGATATTATTTCATTTGATACCTTACCATACTATGACAGTTTTATGAACTTTTATGCCTAATATACTATGATGTTTTTTTGACATTTTATGCCATACTATACTATGACATTTTTTGTAATTTTTATGCCTTACGATACTATTTCATTTGATACCTTACCATACTATGACGTTTTATGACCTTTTATGCTTTAATATACTATGACATTTTTGACATTTTTATGCCATACTATACTATGACGTCTTTTGGCATTTTTATGCCTTACTGTACTATTTTTTTATAGTCCTTACCATACTATGACGTTTTTATGACCTTTTATGCCATAATATACTATGATGTTTTTTTGACATTTTATGCCATAGTATACTATGATGTTTTTTAACATTTTTATGCCATATTATACTATGGCGTCTTTTGGCATTTTTATGCCTTACGATACTATTTCATTTGATACCTTACCATACTATGACAGTTTTATGACCTTTTATGCCTTAATATACTATGACGTTTTTTAACATTTTTATGCCCTACTATACTATGACGTCTTTTGGCATTGTTATGCCTTACTGTACTATTTTGTTATATTCCTTACCATACTATGACGTTTTTATGACCTTTTATGTCTTAATATACTATGATGTTTTTTTGACATTTTATGCCATACTATACTATGACGTTTTTTAACATTTTTATGCCATATTATACCATGACGTCTTTTGGCATTTTTATGCCTTACGATACTATTTCATTTGATACCTTACCATACTATGACGTTTTTATGACCTTTTATGCCTTAATATACTATGATGTTTTTTTGACATTTTATGCCATAGTATACTATGACGTTTTT